>NW_024534843.1:0-17112 GCF_016097555.1 Gigantopelta aegis
AAAATTCCGGGTAGGGAGATACTCAAAAAATTCAATTACCCTAATAACAAGGAAGAAAATTTGTATTTGTTAGAAACACATTAAGAGTTGCCGATGCTGGATAACGGACAAATTCTATGGGCTGTAGCTACCTTTCTTCTCATTGATACTTGAATCAGTGTTGGCTCAGACAAGCTACTATACTGCAGGTAAAAGTTTTTCTCATGATATCTGTTAAGAAGACGAATAATGTTTCACAGCCCAGTTGGGCAATGATTAATTAAGGTTTGGACAGTAATAGAGATTGAGCAGTGTCAAAGATAATAAATAAATAAAAAAGACGATTTAATAGATACAGTTTAAATCAAATATCCTGAATATGTTAGAAATAAATCACATGCAATAGATTGAAGGGTATCTTGTATATTATTAAGATAATCACCACTATGCTTTACCTGAATTTTATATACTGAAGCTATTATTACTCTTGGATGTAATGATTTGCTTTTCGTGCAATGAATAATCAGTGATATTGTAGTCTAATTTTAAATAAAGCCTACGTAATTCTGAAATTAGATTTAATTGTCATTATTATTATAAAAGTAGATAAACAAGTAATCAGTAATTGAATATTTGAAAAAGCATCATAAACGCTCCTGTTATGACAGGTCATAGTAGTGTGACCCACTAGACCCAGTCCAAGTGATGGCCTGACCACTTTCTGGGTATCTGATTTTTTTATATTAATTTTTCCAATTTTTAAATATTTTTATCTCATCATAAATGTTATTATACATGATAGTCGTTTTCTTTAATATCAAGGACATATAATACTAGTACCTGCAAACATCATAAGTCAATTATTTCTGTCTTCTTCGATTTTCTCAATTCTATCAAAATGCCATGAAATTGAATTAATTTGCGGTGCATTTGATGGCCTTATCTATAGATCTATCATAGATAGTAATCAACTTGATGCCAACTTATAAGCCAGACTGGCAACGACACGAAGCGATAATGCGTTTACAAATATAAAAACAGTTATAGTCGAAACTCTTCTGATATGGGCTTCTAGTGCTGGAATGGAGAAATAAGTTAGGATTTTCAAGCTATTTTCCTTCTTTTAATTATATTGAGCCAGTATTGGCTCAGACAAGTACTACAGTTAGGGTACGTTTTTCTAACAATCTCTTACCATATCAGTTCGTAAATATTATGAATATTTGTATTTGTACCAAGATGGAGCCTTCTGTAACCGACAACTAATATCAATCATAAATAAAAACATTTAATTTAATACTTTCCAGTTTTTTAGATGCCACAGATGCATGTGGTTTCCTATTCTAGGTATATTTAAATTATAAACTCCTAGATGATAGTGAATAAAACGGCCCGATTTGGTTGGTTAAGTTTTGGATTTCAATTGGTTGTATGGGGATGACCTCACTGGTGTGTGGTGTTTCATCATTGAATTATTTGTGGAAGTGTGGCCTCTTAAACCAGACATAGGTAAAGGTATATATATAAAATACGACCGACCAAAACATGAGGGACCAGATTTAAATTATAGACTCATTGACGAAAGACATAATTAATTTTAATATTCCTAGCCACAGTAACAAGACATGTACCCATACCCTATATCATTGCTATGGTTACAGCATGTAATGTACAATAGAACAGTACATGGAAACATAAATTATTCATGTTATAGCCATAATTAATCCATTATTGAATAATCCTCCTTAGAGTTAGAGCTAGTTCATAATGTTTGACATTCAACATCACTAGCCAATTTCATATCACCAACAAGCACAGATGATGATGATTACGAGATAATGAGTAGACATGATGCTCCTCTCTTGCCTCCTGCCTACATATTATTCTGATGAAGATATATTCCTCTCTCCTACTACTGCTACATATTCCTCTGATGACGAGTATATATAGATCTGAGGGTTACGTTGTACTTTTAATTTTAAACTTCTCAATTATCAAAAACAGTTTGTAATGCTGTAATATTAATGTGGACTTCCTTCTACCATATATTAAAAAAAAAAAAAATTCTTTTTGTTTTATTTAATTACAAAGATCAAAAATGGCGCCCATCTTACTTGTCATTTTATGTTGTTTCTCTCTTACAAGCTAATGGATTCCATGATAACCAAAAAGATCATGTCCCTTTTAAAGCAATCTAGACCAAAGTCACTATTATCCAACCTCACTGATATCATGGTCAAAACAAGTTTATCTTCTGGTACACATGATCCCTCTTCTCACATTAGCTGAGGAATTAGTTCATCATGGTACAATCTTACTGTAATAAATCCCAGATTAACAATATTGAAGAACAAATAAAATAGATATATTCGTGACATAAAAAATGAGTATTGAAGATACCGCATATTCATTGAGTATAAGAATATTCTTGTACCAATTCCAGAACTTAGAGCTGATGATTTAACGTAGTCGAGTTCAACGTAATGGTAGCGCAGTATTGGTTAATTTTTGGAAATAGTAGTTTTATGCTAAAATCAACGTTATTTACACTAACAATTATGTGAAGACTCGTAACTTAAGCCAATGGGATATTATTATTATTGAGGAATTTATGTGTTGAGCACAGTGTGTCATGTGAGAGCACTACAACAGTAAAAGCAGTCATAGTTGTAGATTCATTATTATTGGATGGATACGGGTTAGCACACACATGGCCTTTTTCCAGCTATCTGTCTACATTCTCAGAGAATATGAGTTTTTCATTGAAACGATTAAGAACGTTTTTTGGATTGAAATAATATTAGAAGTGATGGTTAAAATTTTGTTGTTATTCACTGTGAGTGTTAATGACTATTCTTTGTTGGAGTTACTATGGCTAACACTGTACCCCAAACACCATTATTTTCCCACTATAGTGGTAATCTGCTATTGGTCTTGTAATACCCACGCACAGCATTCTCCACTGAATGAAGAACTCGTTGGAAAAATGTTGGACCCCTCATTCCAAAGTATTAGACCCCTTGCCTGGGGAACTGAAACTTGGCTTGATGCGAAGACGTCAATCGTGTAATCTATGTAAGTATGGGGTCTGT
Source organism: Gigantopelta aegis (assembly GCF_016097555.1). Lineage (NCBI taxonomy): Eukaryota > Metazoa > Mollusca > Gastropoda > Neomphalida > Peltospiridae > Gigantopelta > Gigantopelta aegis. The sequence goes on from NW_024534843.1 coordinate 3,072, forward strand.
AATTTTTAATGCTAGAGAATGTGCAAAAGCTATCGTCAATGGTGATAAACGATAATTACTCTGTTGGATGGATATGAATGTATACAAACATCAAGCTGCAGTAGCAAGGTCTAGAAAGTGAAGAAATATGACTCGATAAAAACCTATTTTGGAAAATGGGTACCCGCAAACAAACAGTTTTTTGAGTCAGCCAAAGCTATCGCTATGGCAATTCTGCATGGCGGTGCAGGAGGTATCCATCAAGCATTGTATTTTGGTGTGCCTTTGATTACAACTCCATTATCTTCTGATTCAAATGGGTTAACGCTATTCGTGTCCAGGATTCTGGATCTGGTATTATGTATAATTATGATAAGATTACAGCAGAGTTTGTCGAGAGAGTGTCCAATCTATCAGATCAGGTAACTACATGAAAGAAGCTGAGAGATTGCGTACATTGTTCTTGGAGAAAGGGAGGAGTGGAAAGGGCAGCAGAACTTGATAGACGATTCTATACCAGTATAGTTATGATCATCATTGATACCACCCTATGCTAAATATAATATAGGAGTTGGATCAATATACAATATAAACAATTTGATGTGTATTGTGTAAAGTGTTAATATGTGCTAGTGGAGTTCTCTATTTAACTATAAAACTATTCAGATACTGCTGTGAACTGTTGTGACAGAGAAAAAAAGAGAAGGAACGACTAAAACCTTCTAATAAGTACTATTATGGATTGTATAGCTTTTATAAATATTTGGGTCTATTACACCATTTTTATTTAATTATTATGTAAGTACAAAGGTTAAAAAAGTCTCCTGTTTTTAATTGCTTATTTGCCCACTTTATTTAATTGTAGACCACATATGTTTTGGGGGAAATTCTTGAATTGATAATGTTTTAATATATATTTTATAATTAATTAATTTATCTACAATATATATATAAAGACGTTTCCATTTCTGGAAAATAAGAATGCAAGAAGACAAAGAACTGTTTATAGTTATGAAATTGGGGAAAGTGGTGGGTTGATTTTTTAGAAATTACCATTCAAGGCAAAGCAAACCAATAACACATTTAGATTATATCTTATAATGATTTTTGATCTATAATAAATTCGCCCAACAAGTTGATAAATTAATTGTTGGTCCTATAAACTTTCTAATTATTAATATATACTTGTCCTGTTCTTTTTGAAATTGCTTAGGAAGAGCATCTCTGAAAATGTTCTAGTTTTTCTCACGATTGTATCAATCTGACTTGCTCTTAAAAAAAATGATAAGAGTATGAAACTTCTCTCCCTCCTACTCTCTCTCTCTCTCCCTCGTCTCTCTCTCTCTCTCTGGTTCTCTCTCTCTGCTCTCACTGAGTTGTTCTGCTTTATCAACAGCATCTCCTCTGATGAGTTCTCTTTTCCTTTGAGCATTAAACAGCCTATAGAGTCCAAATATTAATTCACCTGTTTTGTTCCAACTGACGGAAACTACGAAAAACAATAATCATAACAAAAAAGCAAAGATAATAAATACATCTCACTCACCTTCTCTGTCTAAAATTTTGTACTCTTAATTGTATGAGCTGAACTTTTCATAACTGTGTTGTTACTCTTGAGAAAACAGTCACCTCAGGACAAGCATACTAGACAAGGAAGTGAGATAAAATAGAAAATAGCAATACAATTATATTCTGGACTGAATGATCTCTAATACAAATCCTCTTTGACATTTGTTTGGGCTTTTGTGTTAGCTTGTTTCAAGAAATGGAGTCTGTCAGACATGATTCCCGTGAAAGTTGACCTGATAAATTAAAGAGAATGAAAGGATGAATGAATAGATAATGAGAAAAGGACCTCTTCTTCGGAACCAGGCAATCCTCTGTTTTTTGGAGTGAATCGTTGTAAGGTTACATTTCATCTCGGGAAAATAAACCCATTAGGATGATTACTAAAACAATAGACTACAATTATCAGATTAATATATGGAACGTCATCTTTTTCCTGGTTAAGCATTGAGGTAGGGGTTTTTCTAGTTCTTTCAGAAATGGCTTTGTCTCTCAATAACGAAAAAAATAACAATCTACAGTACCTCTTTTCATTATTGTGTCCATCAATACATCCATCAGTCCATTCATACTTGTTCCTTGGTGATTGACGTGCAGCCCCCACCACACAACAGCGCTCTGAAATGACTTGAACCCTTCACAGGCCGAGAGTTCTCTCACGCTTGTTTTATAACCTATCAAGGAAACAACATACCAAACCATTTTGGCCAACACATAAACAACCGTTTTTTGGAGAAATATTTTTCATTTAAATTCAACGGAATGAATGCCATTGTTCAAGTGTTCGAACATCCTTAATCATCAAGAGCTGACATCTGAACATATTTCTGAGATAAACAAAAAAATATATTCCTTGCACTTTCTCTTTCTGCCGCATATCTTTCCCTTACCAGCTGATCTTACAGTAATGGCCCTCCCATTTATGCAACTTGACGACTCAAATTTCTACTTTCTCACGAAGGCCTGACTTTAATGTATGAAAAACTTCCTCTCCGAAAATAAGACCAGCTAGTACTATAAAACATTTCGTGGGTATAGTTAATGTATTAACTTTTAGGACTTGTCATCTTTTTACGGAGTTGATCAAACATGGTGTGCCATTGCCAAACATCAGCACAGAGTGGAGCCAATTGTAGACTTTCAGGGCCCATTTGTGTATGTTCAATATCTACAATATGTATTGAACTCACTGGGTGTTTGCGTTGTGTGTGTGAAGAGAGATACCTCTAACCTCAAACATGTTCCTACATACTCACTCTGAAGTATCGACTTTGTGCCGCTCGTCACAAATATTTCATCCATAACTTTGGATCCTCTGTTGTCCCCAATTATTGTCATCAAAATTCCTCCCTAAAGAAGAAAAGGCACAATATATAGGATCAATTATTACACACAGTAGGATTGGTTATTAAAATAAAGAAGTTACTACCATAGCTAAAAAAGTACTAGTAGGGTACTACCATGGAGTTGTTACCATTGAGGAGGAGGAAGAATTGTAGACTAGCTACTTGTGTTAAATGGCAGCTTTGCCCAACTCAAATAGATCATCCTATAGAAAAGACAACAATCAAGGGTTTTCACCTCTTTCCTCCTCTCCTCTCTCTCCTTACTCTGTCTAAAGTTCTCTCTCCAGACATTTGTTTTTCGCCATTCTGCTTCTAGATTATATCTCAAAGCTGTAAGTATGATGTCTCTTATTATGATGTCAGATTACTCACTTTTAAATAATAGAGCTTGTTCAATAATAGATTCTTCAACCATTTCCAAATTCGTCAGTTCCAGCTGTAGTCATGTTACCGAGACCTAGTTGTTCTCACGTAACATACCATTCCTTATAAGGGGGGAAGGGTGAGGACGCAAAATACCATATATATTCTAATTAAAAGACAATATGAGCCTTACTGGAAGAGTTTTAGATTTAGCGAAATAGTCTCTTTCATATCTTTGAATTTGTTCAATGGAGCACCAGTGTTACCTAGCAACAGATAAACACATACAAAAATGAAAAAGTTGCCTCAATTGCATTAAAAGATGAGCTATTTTCTATGTCCTGAAATGGTTACTAGGTAACCATATTGTCACCATGTCCTGAATGGTTACTAGTTAACCATATTGTCACATGAACATGCCATATATTTGGTAATTGGCTCACTGTACAAATAGTAGTGCCAATAACCATTAAAAAATTTGTTGTTTTTTAATAGTCTTTCTCCTATAAATGTGCCTCGTTGTAATATCATAATTCTTCCATTAGTACTCACCCCTGCCTGTAACTACAGCGTAGTAACCCATAGCCTCATTGGAAACAGCTGGCCATCCAATATTGACAATACCTATAAATAGTGAGTTAGTCACACACATAACAAGTTATAAATTTTAATAACTTAACTCTATTTTGTTTCATACCACTGCTCTCAGCCTGTCTACTTTAGTGAGGACAAAAATAGTCCTTTGCCCTAGAGAGAGAGAGAGAGAAGAGAGTACTTGTCCTTGATACACACTAGCATACCATTAGGATCAAACCATTGACTGACAAGATCAGTAACAATACTTCTTTCAGCATCAACAGAACCATCTGGACACACAATAAACAAGCAATCACATCCCCTACCACCATCATCCAATTCAAACTAACCTGTATACACCTTACAATAGCATAGGGTTTCTGCATATATTGCCTGAAAGATCACTGGAATCATGCTCACTCAATAATTAGTATTTTATAGAACTTACTGACCGACACATCTTAAGATTTCCTCTTCGTATCGGCAGCCATTCCAGTAGTAACGTCTATAGAGAAAAGGAGTGAAATAACTATATGATGTTTTATGGTGACTCTTACATTGATGACTCCCGGGATCCAACTAGGACCATTCTCTTGAGTTTGAGGTCCTTCACAGTCAATGATATCGGACGAGTACTGATAGTGTGGTCCTTTAATACACTATCTTTCATACGTTTTTCAATCTCTTTACGCAAGACTTCAGCTGGAGCAATGCATCACATTAATAATAGACTTGTTTACTGGTTCCTAATTATAATTAATATTACAGGGTCCTTTACCTCCCTCCTCGTTTTTTAGTTCTATACACTTTTGGAGCTATCATTTAAACATGGCTGTATGTTCAGAACGCTTCACTGAGTGTGACCCTGCATAAAGTTAATTACAATTATAAAAGGGATTTCCCCAGACAATCAACAACATAATATAAATGTCTCTCCCGTAAATGTCAACAAATTACAGAATTACAACCACAATGTGTTGTTACTAGTATTGTTACAATTACTGACTGTTTATTAAATACCATTATTTTAATTTGAAAGTGTTGTTATAATATCGGAACTAGAAAATTGTAATCCACTATTATTACTGGCATATCAATTACTACTACTCAGGTATGTAAGTCATGCTAATTTATCTACAACAGGGACACAAACATGGCTAAGGGTTATATATTTATGAGAACCAAACTTTTTATCATTAAAATTTTTCACAAAGGATAATCAACCATTGTAGACATTTTATATTGAATGGTTTCTTGATTTTGAACTCTTTCAACTGACTATAAACAAATGGACATAATTAAAGTGAGACTGCCCAGAGTACAAATTTTGTACAACTTAAATGAAATGAACAAAATCCAGACATCAATGTAAACCTTATAACCACATTAATGTAGCAGGTGTCCCTAATACCCAGACACAACATTTAAAAAAAGAGGAAATTTGTAAACTACTGTCTCCTGTTGAAAAGTTCATCAAAAATGAAGCCAGCATTTCATAATTATTGCAATACTTAAAGATAAAATATAATTATTTAATTATAGTAGAGATTTCACTCCAAGCAGAAAATAAATCAACATTTTGACAGTTCAAACAGCACTCTTTCACAGTTTGTATCGTGTTGAAGAATGCTATATCACTGAAGAAGATAGTGGTTTGATCTATCAGTGTTTGATTTAGTTTTGCTTTGGAGTAAGATCTCTACTAATACGACAGCCTCATTTCCTCTATCCAAGTATGAATGAATTAATTGTATGTAATTTGTAGACATTTATAGTTCTCTATTTACTTACCATCACGGAGAGCGAGTCATCATTTCTCCGGCACCTCTAGTGAAGACAGAGAACCTCAAGACATAAATAATATGACAGCTATAATACCTTGGAAATATTCGAGCATTGGCGACCATTTCTAATACACTGGTTTTACAGCACTTTGATCACCTACCACGAACCTGAATGATTAAATAAACACAATATTTACTGTTACAATACATCTATTGAATATCTATTGTTTTATAAATTTCTCATTCCATTAATAATTACATCTCTTTGTCCTTCCATTTCATCCATTTATTTTTTTCATTGATCTATCAATTGTCTGTTCATTCATCTATCAATACCTGAGGTAATGTATGGATCAGTTTTCCTGTTTTTTCCCCCAGTGAGAGAGATTTGGCATCAAATTCAGTCAATAAATTCAAGACATCAGACATATAACTCAATCAAGTCTTCTACAGAAACAAAAGACACATGAACTTTTAAACCAGAGTACATACTACCAATAGAGTATACTGCAATATGATATATTGGATGTTGAACGTATCGTTATTGCAAAAATAAATAAATTATATTTTGTAATAAATTATCTTGAGTTAATTTAATCTATTGGTAATAATTATTGTTAATAATTATGAGGTTTTCCTCACTTGGCCTGTTCTTATAGCATTGGGACTGACACCATTTTTGGTTGGAAAGCTCTTTCCTCAACTCGTAATTCTCTTTATCAATAGTTGATAGTTTTAACTGTATAGATAATAAAATCATTGATCCATCCATCCATCTATCCATCCATTCATCATCTATCCATACTAGACATCCATTTATCCACTCTTTTTTATCTATCCTCCGTTGGTCTATCAATCCATCTCATACACTCACAATACCTGAAGTCGTTAATTTCTCTTTGAGTTGGATTAATTCATTATTATCTGTATTAAACTCCTCCTCCTTCCTTTTCACTACCACCTTGTCGCTCAACGTAGAACCAGTGGGTGTGGTTTTAAGCCACCTAGAGATACTCTCCAAACCTGTCATGAACGGAACAGACAATTTATGTAATTGCAATCTAAAATCTGAATAGATTAAAGCAAAAAATTAAAATTACTGACTTAAATTTAATATAATCTATTCAAAATAGACTCAAATAAAGTCATAATGTTTTGTGAGATATTGTACCTATGACATCATATTATGATAGCAGTGATATATCATAGCACTTGAGCAGGGTCCCTAAATGGTCACTAAGCTCATATTATCATTAGTAATTATCTAGAACTGTTAGTCATTTAGGGACCAAGATAACACATTTCTTTTTTCACACATGACAAAGTGTCAGAGGCATTAGCAACAATTGACGTCTAATTGACGGTTGAGTATGATCTCTTATGTGCAAGTTCTGAAAGTCATTTCGGTATCGATAGAGCACTAAACAACTTGTAATTACGATCCATTTTAAAATTTACAAGTGACGTTAGTACGATAAGAATATGCAGTTAGGAGTAGTGTAGACATAGTACATTAACGACAACTGTGATGGTTAGTGAACAGACATGCAACCATCAAAGCGTGATTCATGAGGTTAAGTCCACAGATCAGTAGAGACAAATGCGTTAATGAATGGATGGATGGTTAGAACAAATTAATAATATAAAATGTATACAATCGACATACCGCCTGATATCTTGTCAGACAGGTTTGAACGGGTAATACTGCTTAATCCAGGCCACCTTGCCATCAATTTTAGAACTAATCCAATATTGTATCTAATAGAAGTCAGGAGATCAATACTACATTAAAGTATATTGTATATTACATACCAACAGTAAACTACCACCAGTTACTCCACAATGAACACATTCCATAAATCCTTCTTCGCATCCATTTCCAAAACTGTCCACCACCACCAGTGGAAGAACTGGCATGTCTCACAATATCATTTTGTCTGGGGAGTGGTTTGGTGGAGCACCTATTTGGGCCCTGATTAAATTACCAAGAGGAGCCCTGAAAAACTCCTTTGCTTTTTTGAGGTTGGACATCTATTTTTTAAATAGAAATAAAATAAGCAAATATATAATTCATAATTTTAAGTACTTTTAATTATTACTGGAAGCTATATATCATGTCAGAGCCATTTTGATATTTCGAAAAGTAGGCGTGTCGTTATATTTGTTGTTGAATAATTGAAACTCGATATGCTATTAATTCGGTAATCAATAAACTTTCCACGATCACCTGCCGTCAGGTGACCGGTATGAGAAAAATATGGCAGACATCTGATAGTGTCACAGCGAGTGATTGGGCTAACCACTACTGATGAGATATCAATAGCATTCATACGGATTTATTACTCTCTCAACACATCTTGGTTTCCTTAGCCAGCCTACTTTCTGGTATACTGCACCAAACTTGGACAGCCCTAAGGACAACTAGTTATTATAATAGTTTTGACTAACTAGCTTACATTTTGAAGGTTTGTATAATTACCAACAATGTCAAGAAGGCTTTTACTGTGGTACAAGGTACATTGGCGCTTATGTAATAAAGGAGTAATGCGTATAAATTATGTTAATTGTGTCGCACCCACTTCAGTTTTTACGCATTTGGGGGGAAATATTTGATAACGTTGAATATCGTTGAAGTCCGTCTGGACTTGTTGAAGTGTCAAAGTGTTTCATCCCTGAGAAAAGTGTCCTTTGGGGTGTAAGCAAGAGAAGACCACTCCATTGTTTATCGATCGCTTTAGTGTTGCAAGAATATAATTTTCGTACTTTACAAGTCCGCTGCGAATACAAGATGGCTATGTTTCCCTCAAGTAAGTCGATGACACTTCGCCATTAATAATATCAGTGTACATAACAGTGCAGTAATGTATTATGCATATGAGACGGCGACAAATTAACTCGCTAATTACCAATTAGGAAGCAAACTGTAGTTAAGCTAAAAGTCAGTAAGCGGTAATAATATAGTGTCAAGCTTTTTATAATTGCGAGGAAGATTTACGTACGACAAGGAGATAACTGGTTTGAGGGGATTCCATCTAAAGATTAGAGGAGACTTTGAATAGAAATCATTTTACACGCGCCATGGAGGTGCGATATAGCCAATATTATTCTTTATATCCCAAAAATGACCAGCTTTAAGTGATTTAGATATTAGCTATTTTGCCTGAGAAAGTGTTTTGTTGGCTTGTGTTGTGTGTTGTCTTTTTACTTAATTTATTTTGATCTCTCTCTCTCTCCATTCTTAAACATAGCAGCCATTCATCTGCTGGAGCAGGACCTCCACCTTCAGCTCCTCCAAATAATCAACCGCCATTCAAACATCTCTCTGTTCCAGAGACTCTCGATCGTCCCTGAAAGAAGAGTTCAGCCTTCTTCAAGCTCAAAATCAAGGAAGTGTCTCTTTTTGAGACCATGTCATAGTCCTTTTCTAAGTTTAAACAAAGTATTCTATTAAGAAGGGTTCACTGTTTCTAAATATAATATCTATAATAAATACATTTAATTAGGTGGAATCATTATTATTATTGTAGATATTGTAAAGTTAGTTATTAGGGTAACTTGGTTAACATTGGAGAAGCTTTAGAAATCATACCACTTTGTTTTGGTGGATTTAAATTTGATGTATTATGGAGAAGCACATGGGAAGGTTTAGAGTCACCTATTGTTTGTGAATCACTCCAAGAGTTTGTATGATAATAACGTTTTTTTTATTTAATAGCACCTAATAATGCCCTTTGCTTTTTATGGTATGGTCAGGTGACTTGAGTTAAGAGAGGGTGGGGTCACCTTGGGATTCGCATTGCACAATTAATTGTGTGGGTTTAATAATTAGCAATAACATTATTTTTGGAAATGTTTTTGTGTGTGATATGTCTTGAAAATACCAACCAGAGTAAGTAAGAAAGAGTATTTAAAAAACAAACAACTGTCTTCTCTAATGAAATATGTAATACTAAATGGTTTAGTGTAGTATTGTTGTACAAGCATATTTTTCATAATCTCTCACACAACATAGGCTTCTGTTTTGCCGTTTAAATAGTACTGATTCCAGAACTACACATGTTCCATAATATAACTGTGCAACAATTTGAAAGCAAAACATATCCTGATTTATTGTCTTTGACAAAATGGCTTTATGAAATTAGTTCTTATATGGGCTAATAGCCAAAAGGCTATTTATTTACTTCAATGTCTACTGTACAAAGACTGCTACAGGAGAAACAAAATTTTTTAATTATAACATTTATTACATCATCATGACTATTATCATAACCTAGTATTACCTAGTAATTGACCTTAGCTTAATATTAATTTTTATCTCTATTGGGTAGGACTTATGGTATCTATGATAAAACTTAAAGGCATTGTCTATATTTTCCTCCCTATTTTGATATCTCAATCTATATTTTAATTCATTCATTACTTAAGTCTTAATTTCAATCGGCAATTATGAAAATAAATTAATTAGGTGATATATATGTATACCATTGTACATTTATTGTCTGGAGGTTTTGGGCCTCATTATTGTTGTTACTATGCAACAGCTAATGAATAAAATTACTTGTCGGGCATACAGCTGCTAGCATGACCTTCGAGGTTTTTGACTGAAACTAGTCTTGCAAGCCAGACCTCTATGATTTAAACGTGGACAGGAAAGTGTCTGTGAAATTGTATAGAGCAACTTGTCTGTAATAATGATGCGTGGGACTGAAAATTTGATAGCATAGTATGACACTTGAAGCATCAAGATGGAATCGATAAATTAAAGCACTTGAAGAAATAGCAAAAAGTACTGGGTTATTATCCAAAAGAACAACCTATTACTAATACAAGGGACACTGTCACACGTTGAGATAACCACTTTATCACTGTTTTTCCATAAAATATCATTATTACAATATGTATGACATTTACATTGAATAACTACATTTCCAGTTTCATTGACATACTGTATTTCATGTAAGCAGAACAAGTTTGCTCTATTACATTTCCCAGATGCCTACCCGTCTGTTGTTAATTATAGGGGTTGTGTCGCTTGTAAGACTAAACTGAAATAGTAGCCCTCCAGAGAGAGACCCTCTCCCCTTTTTTTCTAGACAAAGGAAGTGATAAATTGGAGGGGATTCAACAGTTTTGTAAATGCATAATACAAATGTTATGATAGCTGTGAGTGTTTATCTATCTAATGCAATGATGATTTGGCTCCCATAGTCTTTATGTATAATATTTTGCAGTTCTAACAGTAACAGTTATGTACTACTTATTACTATGCATTTTGTTTTTATATGCTCTATTCACTTGTTTGACACAAAGTGTCGCAAGTTATGATGTGATTGTCATCGGTAAATGTCCAGTTTATTGTAAAAACTACTCTAAAATTGTCATAGTCCATTTGGTTGTTGGTCTCAGTGTACTCTTGGACAGATAAACGAGCATTGGTATGTGTATTGGTGACCTCTTTAGCGTTCACAACAGTGCAATATTGACACCCATGGGACTTAGGTTATGATAGGATGTGAATACTATATCATTATGGTGTAGTCTCAAGAAGTAACAAGGATAGCTAGCATTCAGGCTTGATATGTTTTCTTGAAGGGTCATCATTTACCAATTTTAAGGTTTTAAGGCAGTAGTTAGTTTAGATGGTTGTCCCAGAGCATTGGTTTACCCGGTAAACAGGTGGGGTCTATAGGCTAAGGTTTACATTTGTGTACTAACTATGTTCCCAGAAAAGGCCAATACTTAAAATTATTAAAATAACTATTTTTAAATTAGTAGCCCTATCTGTGGTTATATAAGTTATTTTAAGTAATCAACGTTTTTGTAGGATTGTCCCTCTATTGTTGCATGTTTGGTAATCGTTATCAAGGGTGCTAAGATTGTCCACATGATTGAGCAATCATATGATTTTTTTTTGGAGGTTTTTTTTTTTTAACTAGGCAAATGTTAATATTGTAATTAATTGAGGCATTTTTTTCAATGAAGTATTAACTTGCTTTGTGAAAGATCTTGCTTTTAATCATTGTCTTTCTGGCTCATTGTTAACTTTCTTAGTAGTTGTTGCTATTTTGGTCTGACCCTTTATGCCCTGAAAAAGCACACAACATGGTGTGACTTGTTTAGCATTGCCGAGCTGTGTGTGTAGGTGTGTCTCATTCCACCGCATACAATTTTGCTAATGAGGTAATCTTAGCCAAAATGTGATCACTCTATTAAGTGTCAATGTGACACATAGTTTGTAAAGCATGTCAAGATTTTTCTGTGATATTTGACACCATACATAAATAATTCATCAGTTAATGCTTTAGTACCTTTTAAGAAATAGAAAGAAAGATGCATGTCAATCAGTGACTTAATCTGTTAATAAGAGTGACTAATATCTTTCAGTATCTTTTCTCTCTTTCATGTTTTAAATGATCAGAGCTTCCTAAGGTGATACTTTTTCATAACAAGGACAAAACAAATTGGTGTTGTTGTGTGAATACACACATTTAGTTTATGGAATAGGATCAGGGATGCATGGGGGCAATTTGGCCCTCCTCACAAATAATTGTACAAAGGGATCACATACAATACCAACCTGCATGATTATCAATTAACCCCCCTACCCCCCCCCACGAATAATTGTACAAAGGGGTCAAATAGCGCATAATCTGCATATTATCAATTACCTCCCATCCCCCTTTCAATCTTATCCCACTCCCACTGTTTGATAAAATTTTTAGTTTATCATTAACCAGTGTATATATAACTAGAAGAACATGGGTCCCTCGACAATTTTGGAACATAATCTAACAGTGTCTAATGTAATGTCTTTGTCTGTGAAAAGAGAAGCTGAATAGTCCTTGTCATATGCCATTAATCTTCATACTTGTATGAAATGCCCATTTCATCACTACTCAATAACCTGTTGGTACATTATGTACACTTGCACCTTGTCATGGTATTGAGGTGAGCATTGGGTTGTCATAGTAATCCTATTTGACACCTTTTTTCAAGTCTACTACTCTGCTAATTTTCATGAAAGAATGGCCACATTCTCCAGGTGGCTTGTGATCACAGCAAATTTGATCAGCTTGTTTTCTTTATGTGGTCTCTAGAAAAACTTTGGTTTAAATCCAGGCAAGCCTTTGAGAATTATTTCCTCCAAACAATTTGCTAAATAATTTTCTAGCCCACTAATTGTCGTGAGCCCTTCCCTCCACTTGTTGCTATGGAGACAGGAATGTGTGTATCTATTGGTGGCTTTGTACCTAGTTGTGTGAATATCGCTATGATATTGTAATGTTAAGAGAAAAACTTAGACCATAGATGTATTTAGAATAACAAGATTTACTAAATTGTTGTTTTCTAGTGAATCATGATATGATAACTATGTCTGTTAAGGGTAAATGTAAATGATATTTATGATTTTATTCTAGTTTATTTTTGACGCATTTGAAGTCGTTTTTATCTGACATCATCAATACATTCCATCATTTTCATATATACATACTAACTTGACAACGATCAATTAATTGTCTCAGTTCAGTTAATAGTTTGACACTGGACTTTACAGAATATATAACATTCAATTAGATTTGAAGTGAGTTGGATGAGAAACAAACAGTTACAGACTAAAGCTACAAGCAAGCTATGACTCTATAACAGTTGAGGTGTTTCTGGTATAATATATTAGTGTATAAAGTCCTTATTATGATCATTCTTGAGAAATGGAGTGTTTCTGTAACAAATTGTTTTTTTCAGTATTTTATCTCATTTTGTGTTTATATCTCACTCTGTTAAGTTTTACATATATGTTGCTCTGTTACAATATGTGTCAGTTTTAACACAACACATGCTTTTAGTTAGACAACCATATATTAAAACCTATGTAAAATGACGCCAGACTAGACTATGAGACGGAATATCAAATGAAAATGAGCTTGAGCTCAGCTAACGTAACCTTTGCTTGATACTACACACTGTACATTTGAGATGTATCTAGTAACAGGACACCGTTAAAATTGTAAACTTATTCTAATGATGCAGCTGGTACAATAAAATATAATCCTTAAGAATTTGTCAATGAGACTTAGTTGATTTTTGGTAAATATTTTAACAAGTTATTTTTCAATTATTATAAGATACTCAATTGTTTAAGTGTGTGTCATACGCGTCCCTTACGATTGATATTAACCCCAACTCTTTCACCTAAACGTACACAACTCAGACAATTGCTTTGTACATATATTGTTTTATGCTATCACTAATGATGCCTGCCTCATTGAGTTGTGTCTACTTTATGGGAAGTATTAATGACCATAGTTTATGAATGGTCCTGTTGTACGGTTCAATTGATAGCAATAGCTAGTTGTAAGTGGTTGGCACTTGTGGATAAGAACAAGATGGCATTAGGGCTATGTTTGTGTGTATTGATCATGGTTTGGC
>NW_024534844.1:0-18181 GCF_016097555.1 Gigantopelta aegis
TCTTCCCCTTCTATATGATCACATGTTAGCTAAAAGTGGACATAATACAGCTATGAATAAATATAGTGTACCATTGAAGAATTAAACCTGAAACAAAAAGATTAATATAAATTCGTTCTCTTCCTAGTAGTGATTAGTAAGTTCTAAAATAAATGATAGGGCAGATATATTTTCATTCACGTGAGGAGTATCAAGACAATATATCAACAATGACGGTTGGTACTACTATAGAGGTTAGAAAGTAGTTTATATAATTATGATATTTATATAAATACATAATTACATTTAAAATAGCATTTTGTTATTTATCCATTGTATCGTTACCAGAATTCAATGAATATGATGTGTAAACTCAATATGGGTAACCACAAAACCTAAAAAGATCTAAACTCAGTATGTATAAAGCTAACACAGAAGAATGCCAAGAAAAAAGTACTTTTGTAGATTATGTCCAATTAGATGAAACTATGAAGGACCAAGACCCGAAATACTATTTCAACTTAACTGGTTAGCTCATTGAAATAGTTATCTGCTTATAGCATAAATTGAAGCCATGATCAGTACTATATAGCAAAGGGGTGTAAAAAGCAAATTGTGGTTGTAGATGCAACAGTTGGCTTTATAATATAGAAATTATACTAGTATTGACCTTGTAGCAACTTAGAATTGGGTTTCTTACATATTGTTGGGACTGTGGTAACGCAAGACCTTAGTTAAAATGACGAAACATGCTTTTTTCAGTATACTTAATATAATGAAATGGCTATTGATGGTTCCAAAATACTACTCTTATTTTATTCACATTGTGTATTTTGATTAATGAAGGAGATGTCATCCATGGTATTTACATTTCAAGGGAATTATATGTAATATTTAAATTTGTCATCACTATAATGGTGATAATATTGTTATGTGAAAAATGTCATCTGACTAGAATACAAATATAAACATTAAGTTATTCTAGGTGACTTTCTAATACATTACTAACAGCTCATGTTTTGTCTCTACAACTATAGATTATACTCTAACTCTGATATAGCTAGACGAGTTTTACTTAAATGTACCAGGTGCTTATGTTGAAATTCAACTATTGAGCCTATTGTTTCTAGCCAAGGAGATGGTTTCAGAAGAAGTTATTTAGAGGAATGTTTTCAAAAATTATAAAAACAAGAAAACAGGAGATACCAGCGCAGATCGTCTTGACTATATTTCTTGATGATCTAAAGGATCATGTCAAACACAATGTTAGTGCCATCATAATTTTCTGGATATTTGAGAAGATGATAGTTTTAAATCGACCATGACCTAGCTGATAAAATAATGCCAAAATATAAAGGTATGATGTGTTAGGCTTTTAATTCTTTCTTTAGAAAAATACTCTTTATTTCTGAAATTAGCTTCATCATAAATTTAAAATCAAGAGAAACCCTTCAACGACTTTTCATTCACTACAACAAACACATTTCAAGTATTGTAATTATGTTAAGGTTCATTGGTTGTTGTCAAGTCAGATAGAAGTGTACATCTTATGTCAAACCATCATCTTTAAAGTTGCAGTACCAATAAGATATATGCCTATAGTATATTCTGTGATTTTGATGTATTTGTTTTGATCACCTATCTCATACAAACAGATTTCAAACAGATTGTGTGTTACTTTCTTATCCTTTATTACACTAATAATTCTTTTACATAATAAATGATTTTTTTAAAAAGTTGTTACCATAAAAATCAGTGTATATTATTACTTATATTACTTAAATTATATGCTTTAATATAGAGTAGAACAAACAGTTCTGTTCTTCAACCTCTACTATTTCTGAAATAAAATAAAGAGGAGAAGGGGCTAATAGAACCAATGTTCATCCCAGACTGTATATAAAAACTATTATTCAATTTCTTGAACGAGATATTAGCAATCTTAGTGGGCACCAGAATCCAAAACATTATGACACTATTACCAATACAACTACTCTACCTTATATATAAAGACTTTGATAATGTCATTGTGCAAGAATTTCAGACAAGTAAACACTAATCCAAATAAGATAATAAAAGTGATTGATATAGAGCTAGTGTTTCTTTCCGTGCAGTGTACAAATAGCCACTACCTGTATAATACAAATCCATGTAAGGGTTTATACATAGGAAAAGGCATGCCTGACCAGAAATTGACACTATGAACAAATTATATACTTTCTAAACATTTCCATGAGAAAAATATTTTTGTGGGAGAATACAATAGTCAAAAATTCCATTCAAATTTCCATAAAGAATTTTGAAATTTTCTTAGTTTCCTCTCATCAGGAAACATTAGATTTTTGGACAAAATTCTCATAGAACAATCAACAAGTTTCTTATATTGCTTCATCTGGAAACACAATTGGATGAACATATAATAAGTACTACTACATAAGCTGAGAAATTATTGCACAAATTCTGAAATTTAACTGATTTCTTAATTTCATTTTTTAATTAAGGAGATTGACTTTAAGTTGCAATGTTTTTAGAAAAAATAGTTCAATCATTAATAAATAGTGGCACAGTAATAAAGACAACTCTCTCAGGACACTTTGTAATGAGATCAAACAAAAAAAAAAACGAAAATAAACTTTCAAATAGCGCAATAGATATAGAGTAATAGTTAGTCCAAGTCATCATTATCTGCTGTGAATACTTATTTCAATCTTACAGTGTCCCAGAACGTGTGGTCGGTAAGAGACAAAAGTCACTATCACTAGCTATTGTATATAAGAATTATGGTTACAGGATCCTCCCATTACCAATGAATATTTGGGTTGGGTAAAATGGAAAATTTGTCCTCAGTTGGACCTACAAAACTCTCCCCCTCATCTGCTATTAAATATATTCTCTTTTTCACAAGAGACTTCTTAACATATTGGTTGATGAAACAAATACCTATGGAAGATATGCATGGGAGACATAAAGTACAAAAAAACATGGATAAGGGGTCAGTTGATGAAAATGCTAGCATACATGGGATTATGGTGTTGATGGAATGGTACAATTACCTTCTATCAATGATTATGGAAAGGAGAGATCCTATTTTCATTACAAACCAATTCAAGCAAGATATCTAGAAATCGCTTCTTTGACATCCATGCTTTTTACCTTTCACTGACAACAGTACTCTTCTCACACATGGCATCCAAATTATGATAGGCTCAGTGGAAAGTCAGACCAATGCTCATTTATCTCAACAAACAGTTCTCTTCCTTATTTACACCAGTAAGACCAAAGCATCAATGGTTTACTAATTTATTTTATTTCACCATGTGGATACCTTGGAACAGACAAACCTTAATGATGTATGTCAAACACATGCATCCATAATGTTAAAAGTCCCATATGGAACATGATGTGTCTTAAGATGTAAGAGGAATCAAATCAAAATGACTGTATGGAAGCAAGAGAGACAAACCTAATTTGTGTGTCATTCCAAGAAGCACGAAGAAACATACCTGACTGCACAAAAAGGAAGGGTTACGTCAGCGCAGTAAGTGTCAAATATATTATAGGTTATTATAAAACCAATATGGGGTGCTTGTATTAGGATGCAATAATGAAAGTTATCAATGGTTGTTTGCGAGGGCGCGTGGACTTACTAACCTCAGCTGCTAACAAATTTGATAAGCAAGAAGTATGTAGTTAGCTAAGGCTAAAAATAATGTAGTCTTTTATTATGTATAACAAATTGGCTGTGTATCGTTTAAGTCTTTATTAATGTTATTATCTATGTGTGCTGTTATTTATGTCATCCTAAGGTTTGTATAGGATCACAAATGAGATTGATACACTACTTATAACCAACAACCATAGAATCGGAGGGGGGGGGGGGGGGGGGGGGGGGGGGGGGGGGGAGCCGTGGTGGGGGGGGGGGGGGGGGGGGGGGGGGGGGGGGGGGGGGGGGGGGGGGGGGGGGGGGGGGGTGGGGGGGGGGGGGGGGGGTGGGGGAGGGGGGGGGGGGGGGGGGGGGGGGGGGGGGGGGGGGGAGGGGGGGGGGTTGAGGGGGGGGGGGGGGGGGGGGGGGGGGGCGGGTTGGGGGGGGGGGGGGGGGGGGGGGGGGGGGGGGGGGGGGGGGGGGGGGGGGGGGGGGGGGGGGGGGGGGGGGGGGGGGGAGGAAAGGTAGCGGGGGGGGGGGGGGGGGGGGGGGGGGGGGGGGGGGGGGAAAGTGATTTCAACAGGGGGGGGGGGGGGGGGTGGGGGGGGGGGGGGGGGGGGGGGGGGGGGGGGGGGGGGGGGGGGGGGGGGGGTGGGGGTTAGGGGGGGGGGGGTGGGGGATTTACATAGGGGGGTGGGGGGGTGGGGGGGGGGGGGGTGGTGGGGGGGGGGGGGGTGGGGGGGGGGGGGGGGGGGGGGGCTCGGGGGGTTGGGGGGGGGGGGGGGGGGGGGGGGGGGGGGGGGGGGGGGGGGGGGGGGGGGGGGGGGGGGGGGGGGGGGGGGGCGGGGGGGGGGGGGGGGGGGGGGGGGTACTAGGTATTTTATATGGGGGGGGGGCGGAGCCTGATTGATTTAGGTTGTAGTGATTTCAAATTTACATTTACCCTATAATAATTGTACATCTCCTTCTAATTCTCTCTCATTCTCTCTCTCTCTCTCTCTCTCTCTCTCTCCTCTATCTACTCTCTCTCTCTCTCTCGGTCAATTTGAACAACTGACTATGCCCTCATTGATGATATTGCAGTAGGATTATAAGCCATGTAATTGTATGTGTAATATAGTGATGGGATATTATCAGCATTTTTAATTATGAAAATGTTAACTAAATGAATAAATACTCTATGATAATTCCCACAAAACAAAGTCTATGGATTAAAATGTCACCAAAAGCTAACCTTGTGCATTTATTTTGGAAACTGATAATTGTAGACTTTTCTAACCAAACTTGGTTTCTAGACAACTGGATACAACATTTATATTAGTGTTACAGTAGCATCATGTACTGTACAGATTTGGAAACAGTTGAAGTAACAAGAGAGGATAATAATGTTGGAGTGAGGGATTAGTATGCCAATTATTTTCTTTTTTAATTCATTCAATGCATTAACAAAAGAATTTATTACTTAATATATTATCCGGCATAAATTAATATCATTTTTTATGAATAGACTAAGAGCAAGTAAATGAGGATCTTTTAGCTACTAACCAAATTATTTGCTAAAAACTCATATAATGTTCATTGCTTTACTTTCATTATAGATGTTACTGACAGTGGTATACTTGTTCAGCTTGTATTCCTGTTAATATGATAAGACTATGTATCTACATAAGGAGTGGATACAATGAACATGTCTCTGTATGTCTATCTTTGTGAACTTATTCACTCTCCAATGTATTCATGATATGTATATTTGTGACAATAGAAAAAAAATATAATAATATTAAACTTTTTTATCATTTTGTAATAGTGCACAAACAAGACCTCATGCATCTACTTAATTAATTTAGTAGCTTATAACTGAAGACAGCTTAGAGAGGCAGTGGAATCAGATATAGATATCTAGAGTCCATTTTAATTTAAACTTATATGTAAGACACAGATAGCTTCTAAAGTGCTCTTCAATTGTGTTTTTTTGAACAGCCTTCTCAGGTTTACCAGGACAACTATAATACAGCTGTGGATATAACTCCTGTTAATAACTCGTCATTGGGTGACATCATGTGTAAATATCTTTCTGATTAACTTTTAGAGTCAATCTCCAACATAAAGTATTATAATTTTTACTAGTATTTTGTAAATGACAATGATATTTAAACAATTTAGAAAGGTGTGTTAATGTATGTATTTTAACTGTTTTAAATTTTTAATTCATTGTTTTTTTTCTCCTACTTGTTTTTATATGCGCATTATAAGATTTTTTTTTTTCAGAACACAGTCATTGACATTAAGTATGATAAGTGCAATATAATTTATCTTCCATATTCCACTAATTGTGTTAAGCTAACTAGTTATTTTTTAGAAGTACCCATCTGCTGACTCAGTTAACAAATTAAAGACCTGAGAGCCATACTTTTATGATAGATACAAACTTTCTACTAGCTGATTTGCTTTTCACTTTACAAAGTTGATACTTGAGCTATAATACTATTTCAGCCCAATCAGTAAAATGTTTGAGAGAGAAGTAAGTTATCAAGCTTGTATGAAAATGGCATTGTATGTCGTTTCAACTAAATAAACTTTGCTACCAAATTTATTATGCCAGTAAATAGTCAACTTTAAAAACATTACATATCAAATAGATTACCAGAGTGTTAAGAGAGATGATGTTCAATAATGAGTAATAAGAAAGGGTCTTAGTCCTCAAATAAATGTATGTTTGTACATACAACAAATCAAATAAAATATGGCACATTGACCTGTGTTTAGAGTGTTTTTTGTGGAATTCATTACTTGGGTTTGTATTTCTGAACATTGAAACTTCAGCGTTCAATGAGGCTTCAATAGTACTCACACTTAGATACTAACTATCTGCATATTTAAAAATTAATTAACTACTTAATTACTCTTCTTAAGAGAGGAGACCTGCTGATATCATATATGACATTAAGCACCTTAAATCAGTTTTCATGCGTGCAACTTTATATCATACTATCATACAAAATACTACACTATCATACAAAATTGATGCATCATACTATCATATCTATAAACATCATACTATCAAAATCCCACTCTACTTAGTAATATATGAAATACATACTTAGAGAAGTGAAATTATATGTCAGATCTATTGTTACGAATAATGTTCAATCCATTATTATATAATTCTGGCTCTACAGAATATGTGATTCAATTACATGAAAGAGACAATAGTTCTATTCCATCAGCTCAAATATTAGATTGGTATATTTAACAATATTTGAACTTACTCTGATAAAAAGAACTTCAAAAATCGATCCTAGAAATGAGCAATCAAATACCACATAATTCTAAAAGGATTAGAAATAGTAAAAACGTGGATGGCACATGTTTTTTTTTTAATCGCGTTTATCTACTTATATAAGTCATTAAAATAAGATGAAAATTGACAAAAATCTCCATACAAGCTAAAAAAGAGAAGTTGTTGATATATTCCTCTAGAGAATATATATAAAACAATGACTAAACTAAATGTTAACATATTCAAACTTCTACAACTTGGACAACAGTTTCTTTTATACCATAGTTGTAAGAAGTAAAACTCTTTATAGTGATGAAATTGAGTGGCATATTGCAATTGCTTTAGATAACTATAAGTGTAATTACTTCTCACAAACTAGTTATAGTTGCATAGCTGTTAAATTTATATAACAGCATAATTTCCTGTGTTGTTGTGTGTTCTGTTTTGTGTTGGTCAAGATGTTGGGTTTCATCGACATCAAGGTGACTCAGGAATATCACACTAGCACTGATTAAAGAGTAATTATAATTGAAACAAACTCAGCAGTTGCTTCATAAAACTCTTTAATTTGTACTGGTTGATTATCTGTCTGACCAGAAATGTGGAGACAATGTGATTTTCAATATTCTCTTAGCCGACTTTTGGAAAAAGTCATTTTCAAACTTTACATTTGAAAGTAATTCTTATGATTATTTCGTGATGTCTTTTAACTTCCCAAATTGGAGTTTATATGACATCTATGGACTAGTCATGTGTTCTAGATAAACCCACACTTATATTATAAAATACAGTATAAATTAAAATTGACTTAAAGAATTTGATTAAAGATTTCTATATTTTTAAATTTTTAACATATCTATCAGACACAAAAAGTCATATATTTGATGGAACATTGAACATATATATTTATTAAATTTTTTCTTCCTCATTTTTGTTTTTCTGGCCATATTGAAACATTTCTCTTCCCTTTGAATGGTCAGACATGTGAAAATACAATGCTGTATAAGATAAAGCTTTTTTTTTTGCTTTCATCAAGATATACAAGCTATGCCTGCCTGTACATCTGATTTTACAGCTGGTAATTTTTAAGACAATTTCTATTTTCCAAAATTGAATGAAATTTTCTGCATTTCTACAAAGCAATCTGCAGAAAGATTCAAAGTTAATGACTTCATTCAAATAATGATTTTATTACATTTTAAAAAGTTAATAATATATTCCTCTAGTCCTACACTACCAATAAAATCACATTCTATACATTAGTGACACCACTTGATGTTATCAAGCTTCCAATTTTGCCAGTATTAGTTTAAAATGCAAAGAATTATTACTGTATCAAGATATACTGTAACAAAGTAATTGATACCGACTTAAAGATCTAATATCTACAAGTTACTCCTGTTGTGGAGAAAACTTTGTAAAAATATATTTCAAATCAAATGGAAAGGTTATTTATTAATCATATCGTTATATTGAAGATTGGTTTGTGTCTTGTACTTGTTTGATGAGCATTCACTAGGTGAGTACAGTAAGAAGTGACCTTTACACTTTTAGAAAATATGATGGCAGCTTGGATTACATGACTGCTAAATCAATTTGACCTATTCATGAAGTTACTTTTTTATTCGTCTATACATAATATGAATAAAAAAAATCATTATTAGTTCTAAATGTTGGTTGCATAAACAGCCCTTAATATTGTCATATTACATTAGCAATGAAAGCAGTGTAATGTTGATATTTGTACATCAAAAAGAATATTGCCTCAGGCAACTTGTATAACCATATATTGGCAAATCAATCAATAGAATTTCATTGTGATATAATAATAATTGAGTACTAATATAATTTATTCTTAACTACATGTTTTAAAAAATACAATGACAAAAAAATTTGTTGATTTTTTATAAAACTCTCATTTGATAAAACACCTTTAATAACAAAAATATAAATAGCAATTACAAATCAGTGAATGAAAACTAATAATCATTAAATGTTAATACACAATCAGCAAACTACATGTATAAATCTAACCATATCTAAAATCAAACTCTATTTAATACTATATAATATAAATGTATTATAAGACAATTAATGAGAACAGGAACAATGGTAGATGACAACCTTTCAGATATTCTACCAGTAGCATGATATACCACCTTGATAAATAGAATTTGAAAAATATTTGATCAATACACAGAATATTAATGTGGTGAAGTGCGGGCCTGGAATCAAAGCTAATGACTGGATCAGAACTATTTTGGTGTATGAAGAGTAGAAACCAAAATCATAGTACACCAACCATAATTACTTGACCCAAATGATATGTTTTGTTTGTTTCTTTCATTATTAAATGAGATGAATGATATAAAAGCCATACCACCACCTAGAGTCCTTGAATTGTCTACAAAGTTTGCGTTTTATGAAATGATAATTGACTATTATAACTCAATAAACCAGTAGTGTCATGATTACTAACATCAATTTGTTCAAATATAACATTTTCAATATATAGTAATAATAAGCTGATTGAAATGTTTCAACCTATTTGGTACATTATTAGAATAAAATGAAATGCCTGCAAACTTAAAATTAGGAGTGTAGAAAGCAAATCCGTACAGACCCATACCTGATCCATAGTATGCTGTATTGTTGTATATTGTACAATTATTAAACTTAACATTACCAACAGCACTTAACCAACTAATTGCTACACCTCCTACAATTCTTGAGCAAAATCTTACACAAAAATACAATTTTCAAAAACAATTATTCTCAGGTTCATTGCTGGGTGTGTATCTTTGTAACAAAGTCAAACCTGCTCCAAAAGTACATTCACAGTTATCTGTTCTAAGTATCAATACTTTGCCATAAGTACTAATAGTAATGTTCATTACTAAAGAAAAGAGACAAGAGTTGCTAGCAAAGAAAAGGAAGTTTGCTCTAACATTAGCAATGTTATTGTAGAACACAACACTCTCAATTATAAACTGTACCTTGTATGATTGTGTGTACAATAAGTATATACTCAGTCCTCCATTAGATTGAATGATATGGTAGCCTTTCCTCTTTGTACAACCTTTACGATTTAATCCAAATGTGAAATTTGATTGTATAATAGAAACATTGTACTGTGTTTTATTAGTGGCTTGTTATAATACAGTATATATGCATTACCACCTAAACAATCATACATGTCTTAAGAGGTTGATTTCTTGCAAATGAGGAATTGGCAATTAAAATCAATCCAAAAATTTCAAGAACGAAACTAAAACCTGAACTATTCTGGACTGATATCTGTTCTAATCTGACAATATGATGTCCAGAAAGAACAAGCTAATATTTATTTGTAAGTAACTGTCAAACAATCCACAATTTGCTAATGTTATGATTTTAGTACAACATCTCTGCTACTACTAAATTTTTATACCTGCGTTGTTGTTGTCATTGCACATTATTACTGAAGTAGATTGCAGAACGTTCTCATGAAAACTTTGCTCTATATGACCCAGTCCTTGTAGTGTTATATTACTTAAATCACTGATCTTTAATGTACCATGTAGAGAGTGTCTTTGAAGTAGAAGATTGTGTTATTAATGAAGTAAGATTTATAATCAGCAGTATAGTAGGAGAGATTATAGACAAGGTACATTAGTAGAAAGTACAAGATGCTCCTCAGAGACATAATACAACAGATATATGATACATGTTGAAGTAACTAGTATTAATGGTGTCATTGTCATAACTATCATATGAAAATATATGATCTGTTAGGATACAGACTATAGGGTAGTCATTTTCAATGTGTCCACTGTATGCAGTACTATTATTCTGAGGTCATTGATTGAAGTATGTGAGCTGTTGATTCGAGTAATTAAAATAATTTATAATAATTGTTTATACTGTAGTAGCTAGATATGTATGCAATCTAAGTAACAATGAATTGATAAAAGCAACATATCGAGATCTGTTTCTAATTTAATCAAACTCTTAATAATAAAACACTTTTTTTATTGACAAAATAATTCTCTCTCGATATTCCTCAAATGTTTTAAAGTCCAGTATATATGTTATTGTGAAAGTAATGATTTATAAGTTAAATTTAGATGTTGTTAATAAGTCTATATTAGAATGTAATTAGCAGTTGTGTAATAAGTGCATCTATATGTGTTGATTTATTGTTTATGTAATTAAGTATGTTACTGGTTAATGATTTTTGAGTTTCGGTGCACCTCCTCTCTTGGCCTAAAATATCTATTATGTGTTGATTTTTTTTTGTCTCTTTATGTTTGTGATCCCTTTGTACTTTTCAATCTGTTCAATAAAACTATTGGTCAAACCTAGCGACAGACTGCGCATCTGAAGCGAAGTCAGCTACCTAAAAGTGTTTTGGGTGTATAGCATTTGCTCATGTACCAGATGCTCAACGACGGAAGTTGGACAAGAAATCTGAGAAACTCCGCTTTGTTGGCTATAGTAAAGAGACCAAAGGATACAGGTTACTTGATGAGAAAACATCAAAAGTTATCATACGAAGAGTGTTGTAACATTCAATGAAACAGATTTTGGTTACACAGAAGCTTTCAAATCAAAGAAACAGTCGAAATAGACATAGACTTGGATAAAGCCAATGAACTAGGACAACACCAGAAGATGAACATCGGCACTCAGAACGGCAAAGGCGACCTCCCGTTAAATACGAGTTGTAGACTGGAAATCATGTTGTTGCGCATAACGTATGTCAAATCTCGGAACCAAAGACCATGGTGGACGCCCTGGTAATGCCAAGGAATGGAAATTAGCAGCCGACTCGGAATACAAGTCACTCATGGAAAATGAGACATGGGAAATTGTGGAACTACCAAGTGGTTGAAAACTGATTGGTTGTAAGTGGATATTTAAGGTCAAAAAACGGAAGCGATGGTAGTGTGGAACATTTCAAGGATCATTATGACTAGACATTCTCCCCAGGGTTCAATTGTCTTCAATCTGAACACTACTAGCTTTATACAGTACAATATAATATGTTAATTCATCAGATTACGTGGTGACAGCATTCCTAAATGGAGAACTGGATAAAATAGATATACATGCAGCAACCTGATGGTATGTAGAACCTGCATGAAAAGGAACAACTTGTTTGCAAACTAAAGAAATCACTATATGGATTGAAGCAATCACTGATGTATTGGAACACAGGATTAGAGGTATATGGAATCTATTGAATTCAAGCAGAGTGCAGCTGATCCATGTGTTTACATTCAGGCAACCATTGTTGGAGTTTATGTGGATGACTTGATTGTGATCACTAAAACTGCACAAGACATGCAGAGAAAAAACTTTGGCTTCTTGATTCAAGATGAAGGACATGCACTACTGCCTTGGAATCAGTATAGAACGAGATGAAGATCATAAAAAGTGTCTGTGGATACATCAGAAGAATACTTGAGAAATATGGACTGACAAAAGCAAAGACGCTTCAACTCCAGCTGATCCCGACACCAAGCTAATGAAGGTTGATAGTGCTAGCAAGAACGTAGATCTGATTACTTACCAGTCAATGGTTGCAAGTTTGTTGGTTGCTGCCATTTGCAACACTTCATCATCCATCCATTCAATAGACACATCTGATGTAGTCCCTGATAACAATATAATATCAGATAGAGATTGTATCAGTGTTCCTATGTTATAGTACAGTATCAGTGTTCCTATGTTTATAGTACTGTATCATGTTATTATAGTAATTTCATACAAAACAATCTAGTAAATTAATTTCCTTGAAGAGTTACATAATCTAAAGCTATAATATTAGCTGAATAGATTTTGAGAATGAATGTAACAAGTGAGAAAACATGTTTTTGTTCATATCAAATAGTTGACTTGAGTAATAATATGACATATCATATTATTGGTTGTGTTTTGATGAAGTTATATTTTAAACAAGTACATTATAAATTAATATAAATTTTTTAAACAATTAAGTGCATGTACATGTAATAATAAACTTGTTGTTAATAACTCTACATGTATAGTTGTATACATGTATGTGTTGATTATTGTATATGTAATTACGTTAGGTGTTAATGAGTATTAATTAAATTTTTAAGTTTTTGAAGCTTATCTTTTCTTTCAGCTATATCTATGCTTTTTGTTCTTTCTGTTATGATCTTTTCTAACTTATCTTCACTTTCTTACCAATCTTCTCTCTAGTCCTGACCCTCCATGTATCTTTCTGCAATAGGTAAATTAACATGCTCTTAGTGTCACACGACAAAGTCTGACATGAACATTTGGAAGTTTAGATCTGTGATGAACTTTACTCTTAGGCTTTACAGAATGACAAAGACCAATGAACTCAAACAGAGTTTTAACACTGAACAGGAAATATACAAATAAAGTATTAGAAACTATGAGAAACATACATTAGCATTAGTGATGGATACATAAGTATCATGAAGTATAAAATGAATCCTTAGAAAATAAATATGACTACAGAGATTATAAATGATGCATTATGACATAATAGATGAAATAATAAAATAATGTCTTGTGAATAGAATGGACAAACAGATATATGATGTATGTACGTATCTCTTACACAATATTTGGTATAAGTTTTTTAATGTATCACATTCTCTAGGATTAGTTGAGATTCAGGGTGAGTCCATCTTCATTTGAGAAACCTCTCTGACATAAAGCCTTGATCCTGAAAGTGCAACAACACTATAGAAATAAGCAGAAAGTAAGAGTAATGATACATTATAAATTAATGTAAACTATGCTGTTAACTTACATCCCCAGACTCTCTTATGATCGATCAATGACTCTCTCTTATAAGCACATACACATGTACATGTGCAAAGCTTATTTGATGGAATAATCATATAAAATGCTGTTTTATCAGATAACTTTTAAGGTATCATAGTATAAAGAGATTATAATTTATAATATTACTATAATGATCTTACTGCTTGTTCTCTTATATATAATAGAATAAATCTGTTATTATTTTCAAATTCTTCTGCCTCACAATCAGTGTATCTTCATCAATTTAAATACATCTAAAATAGTTAGTCCTTCTAAAGTACTGAGAATAGAGAAAGACAATAAAGTTTATAATATTGCGGACAAAAATACTTGTATAAGTATTGCACATTGTTCACTCTTATACACAAATAACATATTATGTGTAGGCAGTATGCTTTATAATTATATGAAATATTTTAGCTAATTGAAGGAGTGCCCAATTCTAGGATCATTAGGTTAATATAGGTCTCCACTAAATACATTTACAAGTACATTCAATAATGGAATTTACAATAGCATATAATCCTAACTATCTATTTCCTAATGTAGTCTATATTTACCCAAAAAATCTAAGACAAGCAATATTGTCTAACTTAGAAGATCTTAGCAGAGAAGCAATCACTAACTACATATTGCTATATGCACCTTTGATTTTGACCAGTGCCTGTTCGACAAAAAATTGTCCAACTTTTCTTTAGCCCAAATGAATAGAAATTTCTAAGTGCAGTGTCATCAAATTTTAAATGTTTGATTTGAGGTGATTGATATTTTTCTTTAAAAGTAGTTGTTGATGTTAGATAACTATTTGGTATAGGAATATAGAGAGACAAATTCTCAATGAATTTTAAGAAAAGCAAGTGAGAGCAAGCAATATATATCCATCTATCTATCTGGTCTGTCCTGTCTGTCTGTCTGTCTATCTGTCTGTCTGTCTGTCTATCTATCTGTCTATCTGTCTATCTATCTATCTATCTATCTATCTATCTACCTATCTATCTATCTATCTATCTATCTAGCTATCTATAAAATTATATATATATATAATTATTATATATAAAGAGCGAGAGAGAGAGGAGAGAGAGAGAGAGAGAGAGAGAGAGAGAGAGAGAGAGAGAGAGAGAGAGAGAGAGAGAGAGAGAGAGAGAGAGAGAGAGAGAGAGAGAGAGAGAGAGAGAGAGAGAGAGAGAGAAGAGAGAGAGAGAGAGAGAGAGAGAGAGAGAGAGAGAGAGGATGTCAATAAGGATGTCAATATAGGCATAAATGGAGGTAAATGAGAGGTGGACCTATTTATTTCTAGAAGGGTTTCTGTAACTCACTATTCAAGTGATCATCAGCCAATCTAAACAAATATATAGCCAGTATTGATGATGGTATTAAACAACACATCACACAGATCATCTAGACTTACTACAATGGAACAACATGGAGCTGTTAGGGCAGAGCTGTCCAATCTGACCTGATGGAAAAAACAAGAGATAGTATAATATAATGACTATCATCATGTGCGCTTATACCTATCCTTCTAAGGTGTGGTTCAGTAGTCCTTCCAGTTGCTCTTGTTTGAGCTATAGCTCTGCTCTAGTAAACATGTAATGCAGGTATTATTATAATCATATTTAATGTACAATCTAATAGGTACATGTACATGTATATATAACATTGATGAAAGTGTAAACGTATGTACATATGATATACTCCAAGTGTGTTCTAACACAGCAGTTTTAATTGAGACCCAAAACTGTCACATTGTAATAATGCTTTAACTATACTCTGTCCAAGTGAGAGTCCTTCATTAAAAAAGGTGCTTTATGTCATGGAATGTAAGGTGAGGTATTTCCTCTCCTATTATATGCAATTAGCACTGAAATACATTTTAATTTTATTCACGTGGATGTCATCCAAACACACCATGTTTCTTCTCATGTTCATCAAGATGTCAAAGGGAAAGAGACTGAGGTTACCAAAAAAAGTTTGTTTCAATGTCCGTGGATATTTAGAGGAATTTCAGCAGATATAAATGGACTCAAGGATCTCTGAAACAAACCTCTGATGTGGCAGGACTTTCATGACAGCATCAAGAGACTACTTCACTCTTCCTTCTTTGTTAATTTTTTTCCAGAATTTTGGTGCCTTTATAACTGCCTAAAATACAATAAAACAGTACCAACTTATTACATTAATAATAATAATTGTTATAAAGGAACATCTGTTCATATAATTAGAACTGTAATTTTAATTGCAACGACTGACTTGTCAAGGCGTAAATTGTACATTATTCATTAAATCCTTGAAGTTACAAAATTTGAAGTATATCATTGAATCCTTTAAGTTATAAAATTTGAAGTAGTTGTCATTGAAAATGTATGGAGTTTTTATAGTTTTGCTACTTTCTTGTAGCAATAGAAAGCCAAGTTTTTACATATAAAACGCGTGTTTGCAAGCTGAATCGATTGGTACAAGTCCAATGTGGATAGCAGGTAAAACAGTAAAGTTATTTACACGTCTGGGTAGCTTTTCTCAACTCAGACAGAGTATAATACATATCCTAGTTGTTGTATCAATTATATAACTACACTAATAATACTGAATGTATAGACTCTTAAGTCACTTACAGTTACTACAAAAAACAGTTCATAAGTCAAACATCAAGACATAAATCACTTTTAGTCCCAACATAGTAATAGCTATCAGTGAAACAAATAATGTTTAAGTGAACATAAAAAAAACTCTTCAATCAAGTCTCATGAAATAAAATGATCATGTGATAATTATAATTATAAAAATGGGCGTGGACATATCTTATCAAAAAGAGGCAAGTAAAATTAAAATAACTTAAAAAGCCACTTTGGGATTATTCCTATGTTTAAAATATTGATAATAGTATATTGTAAATATAGTAATTTTTGGAAGCAATAAACTCTGCCACATTGTATATGTTTTTTAGAACAGACAGATACATTGACACATAAAGCAAGTACTATAACACTCACTCACATGGACACCAGTGAGGGTTAATAATTCTATACATTGACATCAATAGAACTTGTTACTTGGCGAAATTGGGCCTGTCTAGCAAGTTGAACTTGTCTTCTCTGCAAGGACCATATAAATTAACTGAAGACATTATAGCGACATCACAAAAAGCATTTAATCCCAAAGCGACCACAGAATAGGAATTATGAAGTATAGGAATCTATTCACTGAGTAAGGAATATGTTACACAGTATATACCAGATATTGAAATAGTACTTACACATTACTGAGAGTTTCTTTAAATCATAGATAATAAGGTACTGCTATAACAGTTAGTAGTGTACGTATAATAATGAAGATAGTTCAGAAGATCGAGTTAGGACAGATTACCATAAGAAACGACCTGCATTCATTATACCACACCCAACGTCATAACCACACCTTTAAAACTTGGGTGTGGTCTTTGTTTTCCTCCTGTTTTGACATGGATAACAACGAATTGGTGAGTACTTATAAAGTTTACTAAATGTACTAAAATGGAGAATTCCTTCATTAACATAATATAATTGGTCAGGTTTGTCTTATCCACTCAATAATCCTGCCATATTCAAGATATTCCCTCATCTAACCTAAACATGACCTGGTGGATTACTTTATGTTATCTGATCTAATATAAGTAACGTATGTACTTTACCCTATAGTTTGTATATAGGTCATGTCCATATACTTAGTACAATGTACTATATTAGTAGTTACTGTACTCTTGTTATAGTATGTCTTCTATAATATTATGTCTCTGTATTATAAACTATGTTGTATATGATCTTGTTTATGTGTAATATTACATTTATTAACTTAATATCTTTGTTAGGATAAATAACTGATTGTCTCTGTTAGAAGAGGACGACTAAATAAGTGAAGAAGCTTTACAACAAGGAGCAAATGTCAATGCTCAAGATGAGGTATGTAAGTGTGTCACATATGTACCGTAGATGCGAAAAAAGCACCAAAGTTGCTATTATGTAATTTTTAGTACAGGCTAAAAACCACAAATATTTTAATTTTATCGAAATTTGATTTTTGTAATACTTTATTCTACAACCTTCAAGCTATAAGTTGATATGTCGTTTGTCACTAAAAACGCTCTGGTCTTGAGTTATGGTAAGTTTTGTTGTCCTGGCTCGGCTCGCGTTTAATGAACGATAAATGACGCGATTAATATTCAAATTAATAAGCGGAAGTACGCCAAATTTTCTATGGTAACACTACTCCAGACGCAAACAATTTTACAGCCGCATTCTTTTGAAAATGAATAGCAAGAAATGCTCCATCGCTAAGGCTCTAAACGAACTTTGTTCGTCACATCTCCTTGACAGTGACCAGTTAAAACTTGAAGCTTTTATTGAGGAATATTTTTTTGATGAATCGCACGAAGAGGAGGACCGGACCACCCAGTAAGATTGATAAAAAACATGAATACAAAACTAGAATAATAAATA
>NW_024534845.1:0-33514 GCF_016097555.1 Gigantopelta aegis
CTACAAAAGCACTAAACTAAGGGCTAAAGCTCATTGAATTTAAAGTCAAGGTAGACAAGACTAAAGCTCATTGAATTTTAAGTCAAGGTAGATAGGGCTAAAGCTCATTGAATTTTAAGTCAAGGTAGAGAGGGATAAAGCTCATTGAATTTAAAGTCAAGGTAGATAGGGATAAAGCTCATTGAATTTAAAGTCAAGGTAGATAGGGCTAAAGCTCATTGAATTTAAAGTGAAGGTAGATATACTAATGCACATGAAGTATTGACACTATTTATTTGCCTTAGGGCTGTAGCGAGGAACGTTATTTACTGCAGAACACTGTTAAATGACTTGGAAAACGGAATTCAGTTCCTTCTTCTTTCTTGCTAAATGGCCCTGCAGAAGTAATGTCCTAAGTTTTCTAGTATAAACCATTACAAAGTCATACTCATACAAAAGTAAACACTATGGGGGTAAAAAGGCTTGTACTAAATAAAAACGCTCGACTAATTTTATTGAGACTCGCTATATATATTGTACAAAATATACCGGTTACTGAAGTCTTTATTTATATTACGGACTAGTGAGATATTATATTTCAAAAAGACTTATGATAAGCTTAGTTAAGATAACAAAACACTAAAACTAAGGGCTAAAGCTCACTGAATTTAAAAGTCATATACTACAGCACATGCAGTACTGCTTCTCTGACCGTGTTTGTTACTACTGTCTTTCCCTTTCTTGTAGCGAGGAATTGCCTTCATGGAATACAGTTCCTTCTTCTGTCTTGCTCCACAGCCCTGTAGAAGTGAAGTCCTAACACATTACTTGCTAAAATGAAGTAATGCATTTCTAATGATTTGTAGTACAACCATTACAAACACATTCACGTATGATATAGGACAATACTCAAGACTCAAAAAAATCTCCACAATATGCACATTTTATAATACATAGTGCATAGATAACTTACGGGACAGGAAGTCTACACATGATAATCATATTCATAAGTATACATAATACAACAACCAACCAATAATAATGCAGCACAAGCTGATACTGACACAAACGTAGAGACAGTGTGGGTAAATAGCGCTGCAAAAAAAATTGTGACAAACCATTACAAGCCGATACTGATACAAAAGTAGACACAATAGATTGAAATGGGCTACATTGTACTAAATATACTGGAAAGGGACTAGTCAGATATGTTTCCAAATGACTTACGACAGGCTTAGTTCAGATAACAGATGCGCTAAACCTAGGGCTAAAGATCACTGAATATACTAGCACACATGGAACTGCATGGAATACAGTTCCTTCTTATGTCTTGTTAAACAGCCCTGCAGAAATAAAGTCCTGACACATTGATTGCTAAAATGAAGTAATGCAGTCCATGATTTCTAGTACAAACCATTACAAGCTGATACTGATACCACAGCAGACACAATGGTGGTAAAAAGCCTGTAAAAAACACGTGACTTGCTACATTATACTAAATATACTGGTTACCAAAGTGTATATATTATATAGACAAGGACATGTAAGATATTATGTTTTAAAATGACTTATTACAGGTTTAGTTAAGGTAATAAATGCACTAAAAACTAAGAGCTAAATCTCACTGAATTTAAAAGTCAAGCTAGATATACTAACATACATGACCATATTTGCTACTCTGACCATATTTGTTACTACTGTCTTTCCCTTTTGTTGCAGTGAGGAACATCATTATCAAACAAGCTGATACTGATACACAGGGTTAGTTCAGATAACAGATGCACTAAAAGTACTGAATTTAAAACTTAAGTTGGGCAAGCTAGATATACACACACACGTGGAGTACTGCTACTCTGACCGTATTTGACTACTGTCTTTCCCTTTTGTTGTAGCGAGGAACATCACTGTCAAATGACTCGTCTGTATGGAATCCAGTTCCTTCTTCTGTCTTGCTCAACAGCCCTGCAGAAGTAAAGTCGAGACACACGGTTGCTAAAATGAAGGAATGGCATCTAAATTTATTAATTTCTAGTACAAAATTTGGTGCCAGTAGTCTTGCTAAACAGCCCTGCAGAAGTAAAATGCTGACACACTGTAGAAATGTGGCACCACTATTGTGAACTGAGAATGTTCAGTTGATGATGGATATTGCGCCATGATAATAACAACTATAATATACCTCCGTATATCTTATCTATAGTACACAATGAACATTGTCTGTCTGAATATACGTTTATTAATCAGTTGTAGAGAACTAGGGGGCAGGGGGATGGAGCCCCCCACTTTTGAAATTGGGGGGGGGGGCTCTGCCCCTTACTGTTTGATTTTTGACTGTGTGATATACAAGTATGCATGATGAATTCCACTCCTCACTAACAAACTGGGTGAAAAATAATTTGATTATTCAAACAATCAACCACCTGTATATGAATCAATGACATTCACGAATTGGTATGCTAAAGTTAATTGCTCAAAGAAGCTAAGTGTGAAAATAATCGTTTCACCAAAGTGTCTGGAGTGATCAAAGCTTTTGGTACAAATATGAGTACTTATAGAGGAGAGGTCAACTGTGTTGTCACTACTGCTAAGGTATAATAATATTATTAAAGGTGCATATTGTCACATTTGAATGCAGCTTAACAACAAATTATACTATTATGAAATCGCGAATGCCAAGGTTTAGTTGGAGTCCATATAAATGGAGACAATGATTTAACTGACATATTAGACAAGATGAGAAAAAAAGAGTGAGTGAGCTAGAGTGAGTGCATGAGAGAGGAGGAAAGAGCTTTAGTATGTAAGATACTGTCTTATAAAGTCTCAGTATATTGAATTAAAGAATACTTAATAGAGCAGTTTACAACAAATACTATCGAATCAGCCACAGTCCCATTCTAGTAAACAACAACAGCACAACGTCTTGTAATGGTGGCTTTCAAAAAGCCATTTAGTAGAGCAGAGCAGGAGTAATTTTGCTGCAATCGCAGTTAACATTATGGGTGTCTGTTGTTTCCTTTACAGGAAACAGAAACACATTAACCCTTTGACGGGCGGGGGCAAATTAATTGTAATCACGCCCATGGGCGGCTACTTTTAAATAATGTTTTTTTCAACAATAGCAACGCTTTAAAAGCTTACTGTAGATAAAAACAAGACGACGCTTTCACGTTAGTAGCTAGTGTGAGGGTGTAGGTAGGCTGTTGTTGTTACCTAAACAACAAGAAAAGCCATAAAATGAAATCTAAACTCTGCAGTATACTACGACAAAAAAACGCTTACATTTCGAAGCCAGTTCTGAAGCAGTAGAACTCGAGTGATCATCTTTATGAACATACAGTTGATTTATTCATTGTGTGGGGAGTCTGTTGACACTTTGTTCTAAGCCAAACGATGTAAACTAAGTGCACAACGAAGGTCTTCTTGGACACATCTCATAATGACACAATCACATCCTGTCAATTTATTTGGGTGGAGCTTTCGATCGGAGAAGAAAGCAAATTGACTGAAGTACTTTTTTGTTTCTTGTAGTATTCTCCCTGCCGTTTCTTCACTTATAGTATTATAAACTTAAAATGGGTCTTCTAATCTTCGTTTTGGATGATTTATAACTAGGTGAGTATAGTATCTTACACACCACTAACGCACACACACAAAGACACAGGCAGGAAGAAAAGCATGTATGTATAGACACAACATACAGTCAGGCAAAGTGTGGTAATATATTGTAACTGTTTACTAGTGTATGTATAATGTAAGTGTATGTGTGTGTGTGTGCACATACACACAGCCAAGAGAGAAGTATCTACATATAGACACAAAAGTATAGTCAGGCAAAGAGTGGCAATATTATAAATGTTTGCTAGTGTATGTATAATGTAAGGTGTGTATTTGTGGTTTCTTGTTATCAGTAGATACTTTTTGTGTGTGTGTGTGTGTGTGTGTGTGTTTGTGGTTTCTTATTATCAGGAGTAGATGATATATATATATAATTATATATAGTACATGATATAGTACATGAAGAAAGATTTGAAGTCTGAATATTGAGTAAGGGTTGATCGTAGTGAATTTCAGTATGGTAAATCTCAAAACATTCATGTACATGTAAAGATGTTTTGCATATCTTACATCGTGCAGCTACCCAGACTTTGATCCCCCACTTAGTAGGCCTTTTTGCCATATATTGAATCCAACTAAGCCTCCAGGAAAATCCTATAATACTCTCGTCCACTGATATATTTTTTTCTGGTGTGTAGGCTCATTTAAACGCTGTAACGATAAGGTCAAGTAGAGGATGGATCTTGTACAACTTATCATAGTTGGTGCTACCTCGTTCTGGCATTTTAGTTGAATTATTTAAATGAAAGTACTTCATTAATAACTCGAATCTTCTACCAGACATAATTGCTGTGAACGACTCGTTGTAAAATGACCACTTCATACTCCAGTAAGATCTAATTATGTATACTATATGTATTTCTAATTACAAATGCCTAAAGTTTATTAGAAAAGAGCTAATAAAATTCATAGTCGTTTAGCTAATAAAGCTAATAACCTGTACTTTATAATAAAGCTTTCATATTCATATTCTTGGTAACAATATTCCTTCTCTGATAATGATTGGTGATGATTTATAATATTATTAAAATACAATGAACATTATTACCAGACAATGAATTAATTACCAGAGAATGAATACAATTAAATTAGCCTTTTTATATAATTACCTCAAAGTTGGATAACCAACAACACCCATTGTTATAATGATTGCCAAGAAAGGATTGACTTCACTTCTGTCCATAGGGTTTCTTCTCCACTCATTACCACGTGCATGACGATGCATATCCAGGTATTCCTCGGATGATGCAAGCTCTTGTCAGCAAATTGGACTGTCGCAGTATAAATGAGATCTTTCACTTTAGAAGTAAAGAACTGATTGAAAAAACGCCAATGGTGTGCGCATGGTGTTATCAGTGATGCCTGGTGCAGCAGTAAATGCATGTACTGTAAAAGATTGTTATTATTTACAATTTCTGTGTAATAACCATGTATTATATAAGTACCTATCAGGTTTACAAGTAAGAGGTGTTTGGTCTTGTTGTCGATGACGAGGATTGATAGGACTTATAAGTAGTTGCTCAGGAGTAACAGTACTGATAGGTGTAGTTGCTGAGAACATTTGAGCTAAAGTAGGTGTAGGCTTAGTAGAAAGTGAGTGCATGGGATGGACGAATGGAATGGAGGGAGCTGGTGTTGCCTGCATCAGTATCACTAATATTGTAGCTGATGGAATGCTCATTGTCTTAATTGGGTGGGGCTAAGTCTGGTGGAATAGTTCTGAAAAGAACTGGTTGCTTCTGCTTCTCCATCATTGAGGATTAAAGGATTGTCCACGCAGCCATCAAATCATCATCCTAATCCTCGCTAGGAATACCATCAATGTACTCGATCAAAAACTCGGTAAAACAAATTTTAATTTCTCTGATATAAAGTACATTACATGCGTTATCTAATATAAAGTGCTGATGATGAGTGATTTGGTATGGTAGTCCTCCTCCCAGTAGGTCAAGGCACTGCAATTCTTTGGGTACTTGTTCTTCCTAGCATAGTTGAGTACAATCAAACTTGATAAAATTCATGAGAGGAGTAGTTTCGAAAACCAGCTACAGTACAAAGATATGCAAGTGCATATATTACAAAAAATAATGGATTATTAGGGCAATAAGCTGATAATAAAACACACACCAGAAGTGTCCAAGAAAAAAAGCACAAGAAGATGCCAGTAACAAAGATCTTATAATATCCTGTCCACACATTAACTATCTGTCTAGATAATGAGAACAAAGAAAACTCATAAAATATTCATTATTTAAAAGTAGTATTACTGGCACTATTTGATGTCTGAGTTTGCTGTACATAGTATATCCAAAATATCTTTATAATATAATGTAGTGATACATTAGAACATCCCAGACAATTACAAAAATAGATGACTGTGAAGACAAATGACAGAAATGACTAAAGAATCTTGACTTATGACTTGTTATTTCTCAAATGTTATACTTGAAAACAGAGAAACCTAAAAATATAAAATTCTATTTATCAACTCTTATAATTCCCAATTGTAACAATGACCTGATATGAACATAACAGACTATACACTTTAGATATATGAAGTACTTCACAGCAATACTTGGGATAAATCTGATATTCAACAGTATAATTACCACTAGTTATATGTACAGATTGCAATTGCAAATTTATTTTTACTGAAAATAAGCGTAACCTATTGCTTTTACTAATTCTAGCTATATCACCTTCACTTTCGTAATACATTAGTAATTAATAGTATTATATGTAGATATTTTTCATAACTATGCAACCTGTATACACTGTATTTAAAATTAAATCAATTTGCAATGAATTATCTTTTACAGTTTTGTTACATAATTTATATGTATAGCAGGCATGGGGTCAAATACATTGAATAGTATTTAAATACAAATACAAATACTCTCAAAACATGAAATACAATATACAAATACAAATACTTCTAGCAGGAATGTATTTCAAATACAAATACAAATACTTTGAAAAGTATTTAAATGCTTTCCAAATACTTCTTTATACTATCCCAGCAGGAAAATCCCCATTATTTGCTTTACATATAATGAACTAATCATTACAAATTATTGATAATCTCTTCAAATGTTTTGTCAGTTAGGCAACATTGATCAGGGCAGGAAAAACTTTTCCTACTATGCTGAATAGTCTTTCCACAGAAACAAACAATTTAAAAAGGAGTATTTAAAGATTTCATGAAGTATTTCAAATACAAATACAAATACTTCCTGTTTCAAAATTTCAAAATACAAATACAAATACTCAAAAAAAGTATTTAAATACAGCTAAATACAAATACTCATATATTTGACCCCAAGCCTGATGTATAGTATATAATAATGGATCACATATGATCTGTTTTGTAATAATGAACCACTTCTGTCAACCTGTTTCTATATGTGATACAACTATTTGAGACTCATGCAAGATATTTGTGTGTAATTTAGTCTATCTTTAAATCTATAACCACATTTTCTTTGAATCATTTAAGTGTTAATTAAGTGTGTGTAAGCCTGCCTCATTCCTGATTTCTGTAATAGTTCTTATCTTTGTTCATTGTCCTTCCATTTAGTTTGATCTTTGTTCTTTATTCAATTTCAGATAAATACCTGATTTTGTTTGTTCCTGACTGTATCAATTTCGTTTAAATACAACTTCTACTTAAACTTAGTTGTGACGAGAACAGAGCTGCATATTCAACTGCAGTCTTGCCATAGAACTATACAAAAACTTTCAACAGTTACTAGTGACACTGATAGTCTAAAAGGCTATATAGAAAAGATTCTCCATATTTTCAAATGTAATGTCAAAGTTTATGTCACAAAGAGTGTGACATAATTCTTTTACAACTTACTAAAAATGTATTGTATAGGCTTATTTAACTAAACTCACCATTGCCACTTTCTTATTTGTAGAATTTATTTTTTCAAGAGATTAGAAGTATTTGATAAGGTGCTATTTTTGCACATTACGAACGTTTTAGCGCTATATTCAATATTGTCCAGTAAAAATGGTACTTTTATTTGGCTAATGTTGATTAAGGCATTACAAACATTTGTTGATCATTTGTCTTTTGTGCATATTGCTAAAAATAGAGAAAAGGGAGCTTCATTACTGTATTGTCAAAATAACTTAAATCCCAACTTATGTATTGTTAGTACTCATCAATAGACCTGATTTAATAACATTATTTAATATATTTGGGTTGATGTAGCCAGCACTTTACCATGACTGTTTGATTTTATAGAGATAAGGTGAGCTTGTATTCACTTCTTAACTTTTTTCTGGAGCAGAAGAAATTCCTCCCATGGGATTTCCATGTGATCCTGTAATGTGTTTTAATGCTTAGTGATTTTTTTTTGTTAGTAGGTATATTGTGTAGTGGTTGCTAGTCGATAAACTGTAGACGTTGTTAGTAGATAGACTATAGAGGTTGCTAGTAAGTAGGCTACATTGTAGAGGTTGCTAGTAGATAGACTGTATAGGCTGCTAGTGGTTATGTATACATTGCCTGCAGAAGTCTCTTGTAAGTAGATTGTAGTGGTTGCTAGTAGAAAATTTGTTGAGGCTTTTAGTAGAAAGACTGTAGAAGTTGCTAGTAGGTAGGTTTATAAAGGCAAGTAGTAGATAGACTTTAGAAACTGCTATAGTAGATGGACTGTAGAGGTTGCCAGTAGATAGATTGTAAATGTAGAGGAACCATAAGCTTAGACGTTGATTCAGGAAAGTTAGAAAGAAATGTGGTTGTAAAATCCACAGTGGCCATAATATTTGTGCCAATAGCGGCAATACTGTGTTCATGATATTTGATATACACATACAATACAGGTAGAAGGTACACATATCTTATTGTCTTGTAATTTTTATGTTTTACTGAAGAATGAAGTGTTCTGATATAATTACATTTTCTTAACTACAGTAATTGATCAATAAATGTATAGGGTTGATTTTGCTAAAGATAAATGTCTTCATGATTTTGGTATAAAATTAAATCAGGAGATAACATAAATTGTCGGAGTCCTGGTTGCAGTAAAACTAGAGTATAGAGACAAAAAATGTTACTCCAGAAAAAAAATTTGAGAGAGAATCAATTCTTTGAAGGAATTAAGAATGTTGAGTGTTGGGGAATTATGAAATAGATATTTTTTGAAAGTGTAGTCTAGTAAGAATAATACTATAATATATATCATTCCACCTGGCATGTTTGCATCTTATAACTAGGTAGTACTAAATTTGCTTTGAATTATTTTTATGTACATACACATGTATTGCATATGTTAGCTTTGCATCATATTCTGCAACAATTTGTAATCTTGTGAAGACTTTGACAAGTACTATCTAGAAAGGCCATCTTCAATTGTAAAGATTATTTGGGATGGTGCTATTGGAATTGGGTAATTGACTTTGAACACACAAAGACCATAGCTGATCAAATATACATGAAAAGCACATACTTCTGCTATGAAAAACTTTCAAAATTAACTTAAATTAGGTGGCACAAATTCATTCATTTTAAAGGACTTTAAGATAAATTTTAAAATAATATATTTATGTACATAAAGATTCCAGGAGCTACACGAGTGACATCTCAACTTCAATTATATGTATAGCTTTCTTAGAAATAGGCACATTAAAGAGATGTTTACATGGAGAGATAAAATAAATTTGTCTATACCAGCTGTAAGACAAATGCTCTATATTAAGGGTACTACCCTCTCCTCTTGCTAGATTTGTTAAGATGAAAATAAAATATAAAGAACGGGTCAAATCATGAAAAAGAAATAAATAAAATTCAAATTTAACTTTTCTAAATTCCTTTTAAATTTTAACAAAATCCCAAACAACGTTGTTGCCTTAAACACAGATTTGACAAGAAAACGATATTTATTAATTGCTATCCTTGGGCCTTGGCTGCATAGGCGTATTTAGACCCGGGCCAGCACGGGCTTTGCCCGGTAAACTTAACCAGACCAAAATTAATTACATTTTTTCAAAGATAAATTTATTGCTTTTATTTACACAAAAAGATTAACCACTAACACATGCCATGTATGACTTCACAGTTAGCAATTAGCACCTCTTTTATGAACTGTGATCTGAGTCAGACTGAGTGCCAATATGAAAAGACTCTTGTAGACTTGGGCCTCTAGTAATAGTAGCAGTAGTGGTGTAGGCTGGTCCATCAAAAAAATCATACAATGTTCCAGAGAGTGAGGAATATGACAGTGGAAATGACAGCAATGAAGAAATTGACAGAGAAATTAGAGGATTAAATGATCAAGATGGTTAGCTGTAAATTTAATAACGAAGTAGTTTGAAATTATTCTTTCTACTTTTCTTGTACTCTGCAGACACAGATGGTGATGGTATTGATCTACAGATTCATAGGGTATAGGTAATGATATATCCACAATACCAGGAGTTAACGTAAATGTACATGTTGGTGATGTAGCATCAACCTCAAGCCGAGAGTAGATGGTCCTGCAGACATAGCTAAAGATAAATCCGAAAAGCCTATTCAACCAGTCGGCATTGATTTTCCACTTTCTGTTTTAGTCGATTGTTTA
The DNA here is from genome assembly GCF_016097555.1 of Gigantopelta aegis. Classification (NCBI taxonomy): domain Eukaryota; kingdom Metazoa; phylum Mollusca; class Gastropoda; order Neomphalida; family Peltospiridae; genus Gigantopelta; species Gigantopelta aegis. The sequence continues at coordinate 10,167 of NW_024534845.1, forward strand.
AACCTAGATGGTACCAAGCAACAGTAGGTTTTCTAGTATAGCAATCCAAATGATGCATTCATTCAGAACGGGTTCAGGGACAGGAAACATACCTTGTTTTTGGTTGAGTAAAAGTTTAAAATTGTTAATAACTATTAATAACTACTAATTCATAATGATGAATAATTAATAAGCCCTAGTACTTTTAGAGACCTAGATACGCCTATGCTTGGCTGATTTTGTACTGTCCAGGAGTTTGTCCCTGCTCACCCACTCTATTGACATTCCTCAGGTACTAGAAAACCACGCCTTATTAAATATTTGTGGTTTCAAGTGTTTTGATAGGGTGGAGCTGCAGTTGCTGTATACGGAAAACTTACAACAACATTGTATATAGGGTGGAGCTGCAGATACGGAAAACTTACAACATTGTGTGTAGACAGAACATTCTTTCGATTTAGCTAATATATTATAAATGATAGCTAATTAAATCCTTTCTAAACAGTTTGTTTACTAATTTTTTTAAAAATCACTTTTCATATTTTCTTTAAAAAATTTTTTTTTAGCATAACCTTGTTAGTATAAACAATAATCAAGAAACTAGCACTGCAGTTACTGGTCTCCAGGAACGTTTGTCCTTAATTTCTTACACTAGATTGTTTTGCATACAAATTTAAAAAACATTAGGTTATTATAAACATTTACATGAATTTTATTACCGAGTTAAAAATAGTGACAAGCTTCACATTCTTATTTGCAAATATAAAATCATAATGACTTGTAATATATACAAGGTGACAACATCATTCAATGTGACTTCTTAATATACATCATTACAATGGTTCACAAAAAATGGACTCAATAGCCAGCAATAAGGGGAAATGTACTAAAATGAACAAATGGCCTTGTTGCTGGGTGGGAAAGACACACCCATATCAAAACAACTGACGATAGTATTTGTACTAACCTGACACACTTGAATATCATATCGTCGTTCACATTCAAAGTCTCAAAAGCCAGCAATAAGAGGAAATGTACTAAAAAATGAACAAATGGCCTTATTGCTGGGTGGGAAAGACACACCCATATAAAAAAACAACTGACGATAGTATTTGTACTAACCTGACACACACTTGAGTAATATCATATCGTCGTTCACATTCATAGCACTGGAGTTGTGCTTTAGACCTAACAAGGCTTTTGAAAATCAAACCAGCAACCTATGTAGGATAAACTGTGTCCTCCAGTTATTGCATGTAACACCCCTGGCAAAACATCTGTGTGGAAATTAGAAACCCCAAACTTTGTTGAAGCATTGATGAATTATTTTAATAGGTATACCACAAGCAGAATTAACACCAGTACAGAAAGAATACTTAAACATTGAGTGTGCAGTAGAAGATAACGTTGTTAATTCACAGATGATAACAGTACTCATTTATTTCTAGGCAATATGATATAATATATGTAATTTAATAGACATTGATGACATCAACACACATAGATTTTGGTGGCCAGAATGATGTAATAGAAGGAATAGAATTACTTGATGATCCCTTACTGTTCAATCAATGGAGGTAATAGAGATTTAAGAAATATACAACTGTAATCAAGTAAGATGTTTGTCTAATTAACAGAAACTGTTTAATATGTATACAATCACTGAGAAACAATGTCCTATCTGCAAGGAGGTCTGTTATAGTGTGTGTCGTTTATATTAACAATTAGATAGATGTTGGAGAAGAGTACACAAAAATACTACTAATTTCAGTAGTGGACATAAAGAAGACCGCATATCAGAATTGTGGTGGAAGAAAATATCTTGTTAATCAGATGAATCATCCCATCATTTGTAAGCTGTTTATTGTGGACAATAATGTCATAATAAAGCCTACAATGCATACCTTGCAATGAAACGTCTAATGACTGTTAGCACAAAAGTTGCTTCATTACCTGATGTACAGATAATAGGCATTTCTCGAAACACACATTCAAGTAAAAAATCAAACAAGCCATTGTTGCTACAAGAGTAAGATGCAGGCAATGTAATCCATCTGATATTATATCTGATAGGTCAATTACAATTGAAAGTACTACCAGACATGATTACACCTCAAGAACTTACAGATTACTTGGAATAGCTGTTAGTACTGATGACAATGAAAGTATCCTTTTAATCTTGCTTCCATTTAGGTTCATCATGGACATCCATCCAACATCTGTAGATACAGGTCACTGTAAGTTATTATACAGCTATAAGATACCTACATTAAAACAAACACAATAGACACTGCATTAGTGAAAACACCAGGTGGAGAATGGATTGAATATGATGACAATAATGTAAATACTAACTACGATTACAACAGAAATATAGATTACATTTCAGTGAGTAAAGATAATGAAAACAATGCATCATTATGATTACCTCTTAGAGAAATGTATGTCTAGCTATATACAAGTCTGATGAGTCTGAGGTTAGCATGCAATTATTGTATATCACATAATACATATTGTAATTCATTTTGCTAACTATAGACTGTATTAAAAGTGATTGATTCCACCAATTTTAACATGGAGCGAAGTCAGTCTGTTGTTAAAATGTGCATACTTTACTGTTATAATATTTCTATCAGAGTCCACTTGTTGTTGTTAATGAAGACAAGGAAATAGTAAGTGCATTGCTAGCAAAGAATTTATTCTATATATTTGAATAAAGGACTGGAAAGAGATTAAGGCACCATACAATACTTTACAGCCAGGAGTGTGGCTAACTGCAAAAGCAAACAGTGTATATATTATGTATATATATATATATATATATATATATATATATATATATATATATATATATATATATATATATATATATATATATATCAGTATATATAATAGTATATACTTGTGTAGGTGATAATGAATTACTTAATATTGTTAGCAAAAGATGTAAGTCAAATCATTTTACATGCACGTCACAGAAATTGTTAAAACAAGAGAAACATAGCCATTGTCAACTCCACATTCCTTCCATTATTAAGAGCAAGAGGCTTTAGTGGTGTTATAAAATATGTAAGGCTTTTACAATTTTAACAAAGTATGAAAAGTAATAAATTATAGGGCAAAAATCTGTTAGAGAAAGACATGATCATATTTCCTATTCATTGTCCACAACATTGGATTCTCATCGTCAGTGCCTTAATCAACACAATATATGTTTGGGATACATTACATAGGTTGTTGATGTAAATGATAAGGTCATATATGAAGTTGATTCATATCATAATAGTCGGCCTCATTTAATAAATAGCATATGGTAAGAAATTATTACATAAGATAACATTTAAAAAAAACATAGGCTATATTTGTGTACATTGTCAAAGTTTAAACTATCCGTTAGTAAGTGGAGATACTATCATTCCAAAGTACATTACACATCCGCAAATGTACTTTTATGGTACTTATATACACACAGATGTGCAACAGTGGACACATGCCATGACATCTACAGAAATGTATATATATGTAAGGTATGTGAAAAGCATAGCTAAGATTTAACATTTACATTAGTCAATTAAACTTAACAGTATGTGGCAAGTTATCTCAGATTATCATATGATGAGGATGATTTTGAGGTAGAGACTGTTTATTACATGTTGACATTATTTTTAAAAAATAGCTGACAACTTACAAGAAATGGATCCTTAAAATTAGGTATGCTGTTCATGAAATGAGTACACTCATTATACATTAATACATTGCCTGTTAATATCTAGCTGTTCAGTAGCAGAAGTGCATATGGAAAATGTTCCACCAGATTATATAGAAACCATCAAAACTTATGTCAACTCAGGTACATAATAAATTACATAAATACTGAGTGATTATAATTTCAATCTTTGGTAACTTTAGGCTGGGATGGAGACAATGAAGTTAATTATATAATGGATCGTAAGCATACTGTTCTATAAATTCTATGTTGTGATTGATATTTAGTAGAAGATTTAGAGGACAATGACATACTACTTCCATCATTTACATCTGAACCAGTAATAGATAAGGATGATATATTTTGTACTGAACAAAAATGGGGCAAGGAATTTTACCTTAAAAGTTATCCAAACTTCAGACGTGACAAATCAGATCAGTATGTTTTTCATATATGTGAATACTATAGATAATATTCTATCATTGTATCAGTGACTGCATATTTACAAGAGGGTTCATTAGAACAACAATCAAAGCAAATGAAGTATGTTTACAAATATCATATAAAATTCATGTTTTTATGATACAAAATAGCACACAATCAGACAACTATTAAATGGAGAATGTTATAGTGACTTTGTTAAAGTAAAGTATGTGGATGATGATTGGCCAATTGACCTTGATGATATGGTGAGAATATCAGTCTAACAAACAATTACTTCATACAGTTTCATGTAGGTAATGGAAATTAATTACTATTTACTTGCTTTGGCGAGTGATTGTCTAAAAAACCTGTTTTCTATTTAAATGATTTTATGAAATCAATTGTCTGGCCACAGGTAATTCCAGATAATAAGTCGTAACCTATAACCTCATTGAATTATACTTACAGATTCTCACTTTGTCAATAACGGAGAAATTTCACTTTTCACATGAAAAGGCAGTTAAGTGCCTCGTACAAAGACAGCTTCCCTGTATCCAAACACAAAGTTCTTGATTTTAAGTTATTAACTTGAACTCTATTGTAGTGATAGAAATGACATATTGCTGTATTTTAATATGAATCTGATAGTCATATTGATCAAATTTGTACTGAAATGCTTTGAAAGAAAGTCAGAAATTTGAATATTAATTGGAAACCCTGAAGTTATATTGGACTTACAAACCAATCTTAAGCCAATAAGAGTCTCATATCCTACAACATAAGCACTTGATGCACAATCAATAATGCTTTGAGCAGAGTATACTACACTAATGTTTGCTATTGCTGCCTAGGCATCAATACAAAAACACTGACCTTCAGAGATCTTTCAGTGCAGTCTCATATCCAAAATAATACAAATTTCCTTGTAGCATTGTCATGTGGTGATGAGACATTAATTAGGCATTAATTAGGCTTCTGCAGCAGCACATACCGCGGTTTTAAGATCCACCTACAGGAATGTGCTGCTAACTTCAACAGAGTTGCTCACCCTCTCCCAAGTATTATACGAGACTATCTTCAATTTCCTTTAATAAGAACAATACGGTCAAGAATATTAAAACGACCACATGAGCTGAGTTCAACTATAATAATTATTATAGTCTCGCGTTGCCAGCCCCTCCCTCTCAGAATTTTAATTTGTGGTTGGATCAGCCAAATACACTAGGCCAACAGTATGGTTACTTCGGAAGACTCAATTACTTGTAAAACCTGACTTCAACTCTGAGGCAAAGAGGGTCTCTGCTGGCTCTGGGATACAGGTCAGTTCAGATAGATTTGAATATCTTGGAGGTACTTAGCCTATTGGATCTCACAATTCCATAAGACAAATTGCTAAAAATAAGATTAGTCTTTGGTGTGAAGAGTTTAATTCCCTGAACTTCATCGCTACGTCCCATCCTCATGGGATACAGAAACCGGCTATGTTTGCATTAGGACAATTTTCTTTCTCAAATTCGATTTGTGGTCCCTTCATTGAACTTATTAACAACCAATCAACATCTGCAAACCCAGTGAACTGTAGCTGGAAACAACTCTGGATCAAAACCTTCATTAAAGAAAAGAGAGGAAGTATAAAAAGGATAATGCAGCTTTTTCTTTATAACAAACTAGGCCTATGGATCTTTTCTAATGAAAACGGTGGGTCCATCTGGCTCTCAGTTTTACCAATCAAATCTCATGGATTCACACTACGTAAGACAGCTTTTCTGGATGCATGATATCTCCACTATGGTTGGTCCTTTAAGAATTCTCCTTCACATTATAATTGTGGCCAACCCTTTACAACTGAGCATGTGCTGTCTTGTTCAATGGGGGGGTTCCTCTATAAGACAGAACGAAATATGCAACATTACTGCCTCCTTCCTTTCTGAAGTGTGTTACAATGTGTCGATAGAGCCAAGTCTGCAACAACTATCGGGAGAACAGATAGATTACAACATAGCAAATACCAGCCCTTATGCTACCTTGACATTGCAGGAAATGTGGTATGGGTGGCCGGTTTGAGAGATATTTTTTTGATGTACAGATGTTAATCGTTTTGTCCCTTTAGACTGTCTCGCTCCACTCGTAGCTGTGTATTGTTGACATGAGGATGATAAAATGCAACAATGTGACCAACGGGTACTTGAGATAGAACATTCTACCTTCATCCTACTGATTCTCTCAACTTGTGGACGGATAGGCAAATGTGCAACATCATTCTATAGCATCTCTTCTAAGTGACAAAAGTGAGACATCCTATAATAAGACCATCGAACAGATTAGATGAAAACTGAATTTTGCTCTATTGCATTCCTCTATTCTCTACATAAGGGGCAGCAGTTTCTCCAAATCGAAACCAATTAAAGAGTCTTCAATAGACCTTTAAGTCAGTTAAGGCATATTTTAATAGCTAACTGAGATATAATGATCATTATTATTATTGTTAATTGTTGTTATTATTATAATTTCAGGATGCATTATGTCTCTGCCTATGGCTGGTCCAATTTTTAAAAAATAACATTATTATTGTCATTGTTACCGTTGTTGTTCTTTTTATTATTACTATTATCATTATTATTATCATAGCTATTACTATTATTATTATTTTTATCATCATTATTATTGTTATTATCATTATTAAGTATTACTATTATCAGCAATATAATACGATATGATTACAATAGCCTTAAACCCTAATTTGCCAGCATGAAGCCTTAAGATTTCTATTGCAAACCGTAATTGATCCGTCATCTATATGAGTAAAAATTGCGAATGGAGTATGTACTGAAGTTTTGGCACAATAGATCTATGAGAAAAATGACATGATCCTAATTGGTACGATTACTACAGACTTAAATCCTAATTGCCAAGGATAAAGTCAGAGATGGCTATGGCATTCCTTATACCTTATTTATTTTGCGTGAAAATTTCCAATGAAGTAGATATTGAAGTTCAGGCACAAGGTATCTTTGGAAAGTGATGTTAGTAACCAATTAACTTGAGAAAAATGACATCATCCTAACTGGCATGATTACAACGGACTTACAGCCTAATCATCAAGCATAAAGCCTTTAACAAGTCTATGGCAGTCCTTAACTCAAAGTATACAATACTTTGATAAAAAAGGTAAGCTTGATCAACTATTGAACAGACTTCAAACTCTTGGTATGACAGATGCCATGAAGTCTCATCAGAATAGTATGAAAACCTTTTCACTGCTCCTTCACACCCCCTACTGAATTGACTCCAGGTATTGATTGAATAGAAAAGTCAATAGTACATGTACTTTGTGGTAATGTGTTTGCTCTTTTATTTCTAATAGTGAGTATCAAGTCACTGTTTCAAAACCGAGTTCGCTACCCTGAGAAATCAAGTCATAGAAAGGAGAAAGACATGTCAACGTACACTTTTTGGTGACTATTTAGAGGATTGCAAAAGTAAGTAATCCAGCAACCTTGTATCCAACAGCCACTACATGTACTTTTCACTTTCTCACTTACTCTACCAACACAATACTACAATGACTATAATCAATTTAAACTCAAGCTGTGTTATCTGTGTATGCAGCAGCTTGATAAGGATGGATGGATGGATTGAAAGCATAGACAAATTTGAGAAGGAATAGAGATGATTTAAGAGAATCTATTCCTCGAGATATGTATGCACTAAGAAGGCTCTTATAAGGGAGCTGACCATTTATATGTATGCACCTAGAATTGCTGGTTCCTAATCGCTGGGACTTCACTCCTATAACTGGAGTAGTCCACCAACTTATTGTTCAATTAACTACTGACTAGCAATGAAGGTGATTACTTTGGGTGTGAGAGGCCATGGTCGACCACCTTTAGACATATGTGAGGATTAAGTTAGATTCTTGGATTTAAATAAACTTAGATTGCAGCACTGATAGGTTACTCTACACATATGATTCAAAGAAGACTAACAGAATTTGGAATTGAATGTAATTGATTCAGTGAAATAACTAATCAACATTTGCATGACCTGGTTAACGAGATTGTAACACTCTTACCTGCTTGTGGTATACGATCAATACAGACCCTGCTTAAAGTTAATGGTGAGATATTGCAAAGAGAAAGAGTAAAAGAGTCTATTCATTGTGTTGACCCCTTGGGATTTGAAACTAGGCTACATAGAACTTTTCATTGTCAGCAATATAATGTTGGCAGATTGATGGATATCACAAAGTTATGAGGCGGCTATTAGTAATACATGAAGGAATAGATGGATATAGCCGAGTTCCAGTTTACTTAAAAGTAGCCTCTACTAACAAAGCTGTGACTGTTTTTAATGCATTTCTGCAAGGTGTCAAGTGTTATGGATTACCATCTCATGTACATTCGGAGTGTGGAGGAGGAGAAAATGTTCTAGTTGGACACTTCATGCTTGAGCATTTCAAGAAAGGTCTGGAGAGAGGAAGTTTCATCTGTGGTTGAAGTGTCCACAACCAAAGAATAGAACGTTTATGGAGAGAAGGTTGCATTAGATTCTATTACTTCCTGTTCTATTCACTGGAAGAAGTAGGTCTATTAGATTCAGTTAGTGAAGTTGATATATGTGCCCTCAACTTTTTTTATCTACCAATTATACAATCTCAAGTAGACATGTTTCATGAGGCATGGTGTAATCATCCTCTACGTACAGCACACAACCAAACACCACATCAGCTATGGGTTCTGAGAATGGCTCAAGCTAGGATGGAAACACCACAAACAGTTACAGAAACATTTCCCCCTTTTTTTGAATTATATGAATCCCTTCTAAAATGTAATCAGATTGAATGTTAAATATAAAAAAATTACCAAAAATTTATCAGAAGTATACAAGCATTAGATAGACAATACTATCAAAAAACATAAAATAAAATCAACATAAATGAATACAATGAGCATAAGATAAACTATCAAGAACATAAATATATATTGAATGTAACATTAATCAAACTAAGCAAACCCACCATGACAAGTAAAGAAAGGCCTGATCAATCAAGGCATATATAAATTCTATTATAAACATTGTAGTATATGTGTAGTAGAATGTGCCGTTAGTACACATGTTGTTCTCGTTGGATAAACTGAATTTTGACTGAATGACAGAAGTTGGATATCAAAGTCAAATGCTCAGTCTAAAGGTACTTTATGCACCACTAAAGAAACACTGTTGTCCTTTAGAAACTTATTTTGCATTAAGGAATGTAAAAGTATATTTAAAGACTCTAAACGGTGTATGAAGGTTTAGACTAATGAGAGATGTTTATACATAAACTGCTCAGTCTAAAGGACTTTATGGCTCTAACTAAACAAAACAGCTATTAAAGTTTAGTAAGTTATGTTTGCATTAACGCTCTAAAGTCTTTAAGTTAAAGACTTTAGAAAGTTTAGACTATTGAGATGAATATTATAAAGTAAACTGCTCAGTCTAAAGGACTTAATGGGACTAACTAACTTTTGCAATCCTATTAATAGTTTAGTAAGTTAGTTTGCATTGACGCTTTAAAGTCTTTAAGTTAAAGACTTTAGAAGGTTTAGACTATTGAGTGAAGTTTATAAAGTAAACTGCTCAGTCTAAAGGACTTTATGGCACTAACTAAATAAACAGCTATTAACAGTTTAGTAAGTTAGTTTGCATAACGCTCTAAAGTCTTTAAGTTAAAGACTTTAGAAGGTTTAGACTATTGAGTGAAGTTTATAAAGTAAACTGCTCAGTTTAAAGGACTTATGGCACTAACTAAATAAACAGCTATTAACAGTTTAGTAAGTTAGTTTGCATTAACGCTCTAAAGTCTTTAAGTTAAAGACTTTAGAAGGTTTAGACTATTGAGAGAAGTTTATAAAGTAAACTGCTCAGTCTAAAGGACTTTATGGCACTAACTAAATAAACAACTATTAACAGTTTAGTAAGTTAGTTTGCATTAACGCTCTAAAGTCTTTAAGTTAAAGACTTTAGAAGGTTTAGACTATTGAGAGAAGTTTATAAAGTAAACTGCTCAGTCTAAAGGACTTTATGGCACTAACTAAATAAACAGCTATTAACAGTTTAGTAAGTTAGTTTGCATTAACGCTCTAAAGTCTTTAAGTTAAAGACTTTAGAAGGTTTAGACTATTGAGAGAAGTTTATAAAGTAAACTGCTCAGTCTAAAGGACTTTATGGCACTAACTAAATAAACAGCTATTAACAGTTTAGTAAGTTAGTTTGCATTAACGCTTTAAAGTCTTTAAGTTAAAGACTTTAGAAGGTTTAGACTATTGAGAGAAGTTTATAAAGTAAACTGCTCAGTCTAAAGGACTTTATGGCACTAACTAAATAAACAGCTATTAACAGTTTAGTAAGTTAGTTTGCATTAACGCTCTAAAGTCTTTAAGTTAAAGACTTTAGAAGGTTTAGACTATTGAGAGAAGTTTATAAAGTAAACTGCTCAGTCTAAAGGACTTTATGGCACTAACTAAATAAACAGCTATTAACAGTTTAGTAAGTTAGTTTGCATTAACGCTCTAAAGTCTTTAAGTTAAAGACTTTAGAAGGTTTAGACTATTGAGAGAAGTTTATAAAGTAAACTGCTCAGTCTAAAGGACTTTATGGCACTAACTAAATAAACAGCTATTAACAGTTTAGTAAGTTAGTTTGCATTAACGCTCTAAAGTCTTTAAGTTAAAGACTTTAGAAGGTTTAGACTATTGAGAGAAGTTTATAAAGTAAACTGCTCAGTCTAAAGGACTTTATGGCACTAACTAAATAAACAGCTATTAACAGTTTAGTAAGTTAGTTTGCATTAACGCTCTAAAGTCTTTAAGTTAAAGACTTTAGAAGGTTTAGACTATTGAGAGAAGTTTATAAAGTAAACTGCTCAGTCTAAAGGACTTTATGGCACTAACTAAATAAACAGCTATTAACAGTTTAGTAAGTTAGTTTGCATTAACGCTCTAAAGTCTTTAAGTTAAAGACTTTAGAAGGTTTAGACTATTGAGAGAAGTTTATAAAGTAAACTGCTCAGTCTAAAGGACTTTATGGCACTAACTAAATAAACAGCTATTAACAGTTTAGTAAGTTAGTTTGCATTAACGCTCTAAAGTCTTTAAGTTAAAGACTTTAGAAGGTTTAGACTATTGAGAGAAGTTTATAAAGTAAACTGCTCAGTCTAAAGGACTTTATGGCACTAACTAAATAAACAGCTATTAACAGTTTAGTAAGTTAGTTTGCATTAACGCTCTAAAGTCTTTAAGTTAAAGACTTTAGAAGGTTTTAGACTATTGAGAGAAGTTTATAAAGTAAACTGCTCAGTCTAAAGGACTTTATGGCACTAACTAAATAAACAGCTATTAACAGTTTAGTAAGTTAGTTTGCATTAACGCTCTAAAGTCTTTAAGTTAAAGACTTTAGAAGGTTTAGACTATTGAGAGAAGTTTATAAAGTAAACTGCTCAGTCTAAAGGACTTTATGGCACTAACTAAATAAACAGCTATTAACAGTTTAGTAAGTTAGTTTGCATTAACGCTCTAAAGTCTTTAAGTTAAAGACTTTAGAAGGTTTAGACTATTGAGAGAAGTTTATAAAGTAAACTGCTCAGTCTAAAGGACTTTATGGCACTAACTAAATAAACAGCTATTAACAGTTTAGTAAGTTAGTTTGCATTAACGCTCTAAAGTCTTTAAGTTAAAGACTTTAGAAGGTTTAGACTATTGAGAGAAGTTTATAAAGTAAACTGCTCAGTCTAAAGGACTTTATGGCACTAACTAATAAACAGCTATTAACAGTTTAGTAAGTTAGTTTGCATTAACGCTCTAAAGTCTTTAAGTTAAAGACTTTAGAAGGTTTAGACTATTGAGAGAAGTTTATAAAGTAAACTGCTCAGTCTAAAGGACTTTATGGCACTAACTAAATAAACAGCTATTAACAGTTTAGTAAGTTAGTTTGCATTAACGCTCTAAAGTCTTTAAGTTAAAGACTTTAGAAGGTTTAGACTATTGAGAGAAGTTTATAAAGTAAACTGCTCAGTCTAAAGGACTTTATGGCACTAACTAAATAAACAGCTATTAACAGTTTAGTAAGTTAGTTTGCATTAACGCTCTAAAGTCTTTAAGTTAAAGACTTTAGAAGGTTTAGACTATTGAGAGAAGTTTATAAAGTAAACTGCTCAGTCTAAAGGACTTTATGGCACTAACTAAATAAACAGCTATTAACAGTTTAGTAAGTTAGTTTGCATTAACGCTCTAAAGTCTTTAAGTTAAAGACTTTAGAAGGTTTAGACTATTGAGAGAAGTTTATAAAGTAAACTGCTCAGTCTAAAGGACTTTATGGCACTAACTAAATAAACAGCTATTAACAGTTTAGTAAGTTAGTTTGCATTAACGCTCTAAAGTCTTTAAGTTAAAGACTTTAGAAGGTTTAGACTATTGAGAGAAGTTTATAAAGTAAACTGCTCAGTCTAAAGGACTTTATGGCACTAACTAAATAAACAGCTATTAACAGTTTAGTAAGTTAGTTTGCATTAACGCTCTAAAGTCTTTAAGTTAAAGACTTTAGAAGGTTTAGACTATTGAGAGAAGTTTATAAAGTAAACTGCTCAGTCTAAAGGACTTTATGGCACTAACTAAATAAACAGCTATTAACAGTTTAGTAAGTTAGTTTGCATTAACGCTCTAAAGTCTTTAAGTTAAAGACTTTAGAAGGTTTAGACTATTGAGAGAAGTTTATAAAGTAAACTGCTCAGTCTAAAGGACTTTATGGCACTAACTAAATAAACAGCTATTAACAGTTTAGTAAGTTAGTTTGCATTAACGCTCTAAAGTCTTTAAGTTAAAGACTTTAGAAGGTTTAGACTATTGAGAGAAGTTTATAAAGTAAACTGCTCAGTCTAAAGGACTTTATGGCACTAACTAAATAAACAGCTATTAACAGTTTAGTAAGTTAGTTTGCATTAACGCTCTAAAGTCTTTAAGTTAAAGACTTTAGAAGGTTTAGACTATTGAGAGAAGTTTATAAAGTAAACTGCTCAGTCTAAAGGACTTTATGGCACTAACTAAATAAACAGCTATTAACAGTTTAGTAAGTTAGTTTGCATTAACGCTCTAAAGTCTTTAAGTTAAAGACTTTAGAAGGTTTAGACTATTGAGAGAAGTTTATAAAGTAAACTGCTCAGTCTAAAGGACTTTATGGCACTAACTAAATAAACAGCTATTAACAGTTTAGTAAGTTAGTTTGCATTAACGCTCTAAAGTCTTTAAGTTAAAGACTTTAGAAGGTTTAGACTATTGAGAGAAGTTTATAAAGTAAACTGCTCAGTCTAAAGGACTTTATGGCACTAACTAAATAAACAGCTATTAACAGTTTAGTAAGTTAGTTTGCATTAACGCTCTAAAGTCTTTAAGTTAAAGACTTTAGAAGGTTTAGACTATTGAGAGAAGTTTATAAAGTAAACTGCTCAGTCTAAAGGACTTTATGGCACTAACTAAATAAACAGCTATTAACAGTTTAGTAAGTTAGTTTGCATTAACGCTCTAAAGTCTTTAAGTTAAAGACTTTAGAAGGTTTAGACTATTGAGAGAAGTTTATAAAGTAAACTGCTCAGTCTAAAGGACTTTATGGCACTAACTAAATAAACAGCTATTAACAGTTTAGTAAGTTAGTTTGCATTAACGCTCTAAAGTCTTTAAGTTAAAGACTTTAGAAGGTTTAGACTATTGAGAGAAGTTTATAAAGTAAACTGCTCAGTCTAAAGGACTTTATGGCACTAACTAAATAAACAGCTATTAACAGTTTAGTAAGTTAGTTTGCATTAACGCTCTAAAGTCTTTAAGTTAAAGACTTTAGAGGTTTAGACTTTGAGAGAAGTTTATAAAGTAAACTGCTCAGTCTAAAGGACTTTATGGCACTAACTAAATAAACAGCTATTAACAGTTTAGTAAGTTAGTTTGCATTAACGCTCTAAAGTCTTTAAGTTAAAGACTTTAGAAGGTTTAGACTATTGAGAGAAGTTTATAAAGTAAACTGCTCAGTCTAAAGGACTTTATGGCACTAACTAAATAAACAGCTATTAACAGTTTAGTAAGTTAGTTTGCATTAACGCTCTAAAGTCTTTAAGTTAAAGACTTTAGAAGGTTTAGACTATTGAGAGAAGTTTATAAAGTAAACTGCTCAGTCTAAAGGACTTTATGGCACTAACTAAATAAACAGCTATTAACAGTTTAGTAAGTTAGTTTGCATTAACGCTCTAAAGTCTTTAAGTTAAAGACTTTAGAAGGTTTAGACTATTGAGAGAAGTTTATAAAGTAAACTGCTCAGTCTAAAGGACTTTATGGCACTAACTAAATAAACAGCTATTAACAGTTTAGTAAGTTAGTTTGCATTAACGCTCTAAAGTCTTTAAGTTAAAGACTTTAGAAGGTTTAGACTATTGAGAGAAGTTTATAAAGTAAACTGCTCAGTCTAAAGGACTTTATGGCACTAACTAAATAAACAGCTATTAACAGTTTAGTAAGTTAGTTTGCATTAACGCTCTAAAGTCTTTAAGTTAAAGACTTTAGAAGGTTTAGACTATTGAGAGAAGTTTATAAAGTAAACTGCTCAGTCTAAAGGACTTTATGGCACTAACTAAATAAACAGCTATTAACAGTTTAGTAAGTTAGTTTGCATTAACGCTCTAAAGTCTTTAAGTTAAAGACTTTAGAAGGTTTAGACTATTGAGAGAAGTTTATAAAGTAAACTGCTCAGTCTAAAGGACTTTATGGCACTAACTAAATAAACAGCTATTAACAGTTTAGTAAGTTAGTTTGCATTAACGCTCTAAAGTCTTTAAGTTAAAGACTTTAGAAGGTTTAGACTATTGAGAGAAGTTTATAAAGTAAACTGCTCAGTCTAAAGGACTTTATGGCACTAACTAAATAAACAGCTATTAACAGTTTAGTAAGTTAGTTTGCATTAACGCTCTAAAGTCTTTAAGTTAAAGACTTTAGAAGGTTTAGACTATTGAGAGAAGTTTATAAAGTAAACTGCTCAGTCTAAAGGACTTTATGGCACTAACTAAATAAACAGCTATTAACAGTTTAGTAAGTTAGTTTGCATTAACGCTCTAAAGTCTTTAAGTTAAAGACTTTAGAAGGTTTAGACTATTGAGAGAAGTTTATAAAGTAAACTGCTCAGTCTAAAGGACTTTATGGCACTAACTAAATAAACAGCTATTAACAGTTTAGTAAGTTAGTTTGCATTAACGCTCTAAAGTCTTTAAGTTAAAGACTTTAGAAGGTTTAGACTATTGAGAGAAGTTTATAAAGTAAACTGCTCAGTCTAAAGGACTTTATGGCACTAACTAAATAAACAGCTATTAACAGTTTAGTAAGTTAGTTTGCATTAACGCTTAAGTCTTTAAGTTAAAGACTTTAGAAGGTTTAGACTGCTAGTGAGACTTTATGGCACTAACTAAATAAAAATAAACAGCTAAGAAGTTTAGTAAGTTAGTTTGCATATAACGCTCTAAAGTCTTAACTAAATAAACAGCTATTAACAGTTAAAGTTAGTTTGCATTAACGCTCTAAAGTCTTTAAGTTAAAGACTTTAGAAGGTTTAGACTATTGAGAGAAGTTTATAAAGTAAACTGCTCAGTCTAAAGGACTTTATGGCACTAACTAAATAAACAGCTATTAACAGTTTAGTAAGTTAGTTTGCATTAACGCTCTAAAGTCTTTAAGTTAAAGACTTTAGAAGGTTTAGACTATTGAGAGAAGTTTATAAAGTAAACTGCTCAGTCTAAAGGACTTTATGGCACTAACTAAATAAACAGCTATTAACAGTTTAGTAAGTTAGTTTGCATTAACGCTCTAAAGTCTTTAAGTTAAAGACTTTAGAAGGTTTAGACTATTGAGAGAAGTTTATAAAGTAAACTGCTCAGTCTAAAGGACTTTATGGCACTAACTAAATAAACAGCTATTAACAGTTTAGTAAGTTAGTTTGCATTAACGCTCTAAAGTCTTTAAGTTAAAGACTTTAGAAGGTTTAGACTATTGAGAGAAGTTTATAAAGTAAACTGCTCAGTCTAAAGGACTTTATGGCACTAACTAAATAAACAGCTATTAACAGTTTAGTAAGTTAGTTTGCATTAACGCTCTAAAGTCTTTAAGTTAAAGACTTTAGAAGGTTTAGACTATTGAGAGAAGTTTATAAAGTAAACTGCTCAGTCTAAAGGACTTTATGGCACTAACTAAATAAACAGCTATTAACAGTTTAGTAAGTTAGTTTGCATTAACGCTCTAAAGTCTTTAAGTTAAAGACTTTAGAAGGTTTAGACTATTGAGAGAAGTTTATAAAGTAAACTGCTCAGTCTAAAGGACTTTATGGCACTAACTAAATAAACAGCTATTAACAGTTTAGTAAGTTAGTTTGCATTAACGCTCTAAAGTCTTTAAGTTAAAGACTTTAGAAGGTTTAGACTATTGAGAGAAGTTTATAAAGTAAACTGCTCAGTCTAAAGGACTTTATGGCACTAACTAAATAAACAGCTATTAACAGTTTAGTAAGTTAGTTTGCATTAACGCTCTAAAGTCTTTAAGTTAAAGACTTTAGAAGGTTTAGACTATTGAGAGAAGTTTATAAAGTAAACTGCTCAGTCTAAAGGACTTTATGGCACTAACTAAATAAACAGCTATTAACAGTTTAGTAAGTTAGTTTGCATTAACGCTCTAAAGTCTTTAAGTTAAAGACTTTAGAAGGTTTAGACTATTGAGAGAAGTTTATAAAGTAAACTGCTCAGTCTAAAGGACTTTATGGCACTAACTAAATAAACAGCTATTAACAGTTTAGTAAGTTAGTTTGCATTAACGCTCTAAAGTCTTTAAGTTAAAGACTTTAGAAGGTTTAGACTATTGAGAGAAGTTTATAAAGTAAACTGCTCAGTCTAAAGGACTTTATGGCACTAACTAAATAAACAGCTATTAACAGTTTAGTAAGTTAGTTTGCATTAACGCTCTAAAGTCTTTAAGTTAAAGACTTTAGAAGGTTTAGACTATTGAGAGAAGTTTATAAAGTAAACTGCTCAGTCTAAAGGACTTTATGGCACTAACTAAATAAACAGCTATTAACAGTTTAGTAAGTTAGTTTGCATTAACGCTCTAAAGTCTTTAAGTTAAAGACTTTAGAAGGTTTAGACTATTGAGAGAAGTTTATAAAGTAAACTGCTCAGTCTAAAGGACTTTATGGCACTAACTAAATAAACAGCTATTAACAGTTTAGTAAGTTAGTTTGCATTAACGCTCTAAAGTCTTTAAGTTAAAGACTTTAGAAGGTTTAGACTATTGAGAGAAGTTTATAAAGTAAACTGCTCAGTCTAAAGGACTTTATGGCACTAACTAAATAAACAGCTATTAACAGTTTAGTAAGTTAGTTTGCATTAACGCTCTAAAGTCTTTAAGTTAAAGACTTTAGAAGGTTTAGACTATTGAGAGAAGTTTATAAAGTAAACTGCTCAGTCTAAAGGACTTTATGGCACTAACTAAATAAACAGCTATTAACAGTTTAGTAAGTTAGTTTGCATTAACGCTCTAAAGTCTTTAAGTAAAGACTTTAGAAGGTTTAGACTATTGAGAGAAGTTTATAAAGTAAACTGCTCAGTCTAAAGGACTTTATGGCACTAACTAAATAAACAGCTATTAACAGTTTAGTAAGTTAGTTTGCATTAACGCTCTAAAGTCTTTAAGTTAAAGACTTTAGAAGGTTTAGACTATTGAGAGAAGTTTATAAAGTAAACTGCTCAGTCTAAAGGACTTTATGGCACTAACTAAATAAACAGCTATTAACAGTTTAGTAAGTTAGTTTGCATTAACGCTCTAAAGTCTTTAAGTTAAAGACTTTAGAAGGTTTAGACTATTGAGAGAAGTTTATAAAGTAAACTGCTCAGTCTAAAGGACTTTATGGCACTAACTAAATAAACAGCTATTAACAGTTTAGTAAGTTAGTTTGCATTAACGCTCTAAAGTCTTTAAGTTAAAGACTTTAGAAGGTTTAGACTATTGAGAGAAGTTTATAAAGTAAACTGCTCAGTCTAAAGGACTTTATGGCACTAACTAAATAAACAGCTATTAACAGTTTAGTAAGTTAGTTTGCATTAACGCTCTAAAGTCTTTAAGTTAAAGACTTTAGAAGGTTTAGACTATTGAGAGAAGTTTATAAAGTAAACTGCTCAGTCTAAAGGACTTTATGGCACTAACTAAATAAACAGCTATTAACAGTTTAGTAAGTTAGTTTGCATTAACGCTCTAAAGTCTTTAAGTTAAAGACTTTAGAAGGTTTAGACTATTGAGAGAAGTTTATAAAGTAAACTGCTCAGTCTAAAGGACTTTATGGCACTAACTAAATAAACAGCTATTAACAGTTTAGTAAGTTAGTTTGCATTAACGCTCTAAAGTCTTTAAGTTAAAGACTTTAGAAGGTTTAGACTATTGAGAGAAGTTTATAAAGTAAACTGCTCAGTCTAAAGGACTTTATGGCACTAACTAAATAAACAGCTATTAACAGTTTAGTAAGTTAGTTTGCATTAACGCTCTAAAGTCTTTAAGTTAAAGACTTTAGAAGGTTTAGACTATTGAGAGAAGTTTATAAAGTAAACTGCTCAGTCTAAAGGACTTTATGGCACTAACTAAATAAACAGCTATTAACAGTTTAGTAAGTTAGTTTGCATTAACGCTCTAAAGTCTTTAAGTTAAAGACTTTAGAAGGTTTAGACTATTGAGAGAAGTTTATAAAGTAAACTGCTCAGTCTAAAGGACTTTATGGCACTAACTAAATAAACAGCTATTAACAGTTTAGTAAGTTAGTTTGCATTAACGCTCTAAAGTCTTTAAGTTAAAGACTTTAGAAGGTTTAGACTATTGAGAGAAGTTTATAAAGTAAACTGCTCAGTCTAAAGGACTTTATGGCACTAACTAAATAAACAGCTATTAACAGTTTAGTAAGTTAGTTTGCATTAACGCTCTAAAGTCTTTAAGTTAAAGACTTTAGAAGGTTTAGACTATTGAGAGAAGTTTATAAAGTAAACTGCTCAGTCTAAAGGACTTTATGGCACTAACTAAATAAACAGCTATTAACAGTTTAGTAAGTTAGTTTGCATTAACGCTCTAAAGTCTTTAAGTTAAAGACTTTAGAAGGTTTAGACTATTGAGAGAAGTTTATAAAGTAAACTGCTCAGTCTAAAGGACTTTATGGCACTAACTAAATAAACAGCTATTAACAGTTTAGTAAGTTAGTTTGCATTAACGCTCTAAAGTCTTTAAGTTAAAGACTTTAGAAGGTTTAGACTATTGAGAGAAGTTTATAAAGTAAACTGCTCAGTCTAAAGGACTTTATGGCACTAACTAAATAAACAGCTATTAACAGTTTAGTAAGTTAGTTTGCATTAACGCTCTAAAGTCTTTAAGTTAAAGACTTTAGAAGGTTTAGACTATTGAGAGAAGTTTATAAAGTAAACTGCTCAGTCTAAAGGACTTTATGGCACTAACTAAATAAACAGCTATTAACAGTTTAGTAAGTTAGTTTGCATTAACGCTCTAAAGTCTTTAAGTTAAAGACTTTAGAAGGTTTAGACTATTGAGAGAAGTTTATAAAGTAAACTGCTCAGTCTAAAGGACTTTATGGCACTAACTAAATAAACAGCTATTAACAGTTTAGTAAGTTAGTTTGCATTAACGCTCTAAAGTCTTTAAGTTAAAGACTTTAGAAGGTTTAGACTATTGAGAGAAGTTTATAAAGTAAACTGCTCAGTCTAAAGGACTTTATGGCACTAACTAAATAAACAGCTATTAACAGTTTAGTAAGTTAGTTTGCATTAACGCTCTAAAGTCTTTAAGTTAAAGACTTTAGAAGGTTTAGACTATTGAGAGAAGTTTATAAAGTAAACTGCTCAGTCTAAAGGACTTTATGGCACTAACTAAATAAACAGCTATTAACAGTTTAGTAAGTTAGTTTGCATTAACGCTCTAAAGTCTTTAAGTTAAAGACTTTAGAAGGTTTAGACTATTGAGAGAAGTTTATAAAGTAAACTGCTCAGTCTAAAGGACTTTATGGCACTAACTAAATAAACAGCTATTAACAGTTTAGTAAGTTAGTTTGCATTAACGCTCTAAAGTCTTTAAGTTAAAGACTTTAGAAGGTTTAGACTATTGAGAGAAGTTTATAAAGTAAACTGCTCAGTCTAAAGGACTTTATGGCACTAACTAAATAAACAGCTATTAACAGTTTAGTAAGTTAGTTTGCATTAACGCTCTAAAGTCTTTAAGTTAAAGACTTTAGAAGGTTTAGACTATTGAGAGAAGTTTATAAAGTAAACTGCTCAGTCTAAAGGACTTTATGGCACTAACTAAATAAACAGCTATTAACAGTTTAGTAAGTTAGTTTGCATTAACGCTCTAAAGTCTTTAAGTTAAAGACTTTAGAAGGTTTAGACTATTGAGAGAAGTTTATAAAGTAAACTGCTCAGTCTAAAGGACTTTATGGCACTAACTAAATATAAACAGCTATTAACAGTTTAGTAAGTTAGTTTGCATTAACGCTCTAAAGTCTTTAAGTTAAAGACTTTAGAAGGTTTAGACTATTGAGAGAAGTTTATAAAGTAAACTGCTCAGTCTAAAGGACTTTATGGCACTAACTAAATAAACAGCTATTAACAGTTTAGTAAGTTAGTTTGCATTAACGCTCTAAAGTCTTTAAGTTAAAGACTTTAGAAGGTTTAGACTATTGAGAGAAGTTTATAAAGTAAACTGCTCAGTCTAAAGGACTTTATGGCACTAACTAAATAAACAGCTATTAACAGTTTAGTAAGTTAGTTTGCATTAACGCTCTAAAGTCTTTAAGTTAAAGACTTTAGAAGGTTTAGACTATTGAGAGAAGTTTATAAAGTAAACTGCTCAGTCTAAAGGACTTTATGGCACTAACTAAATAAACAGCTATTAACAGTTTAGTAAGTTAGTTTGCATTAACGCTCTAAAGTCTTTAAGTTAAAGACTTTAGAAGGTTTAGACTATTGAGAGAAGTTTATAAAGTAAACTGCTCAGTCTAAAGGACTTTATGGCACTAACTAAATAAACAGCTATTAACAGTTTAGTAAGTTAGTTTGCATTAACGCTCTAAAGTCTTTAAGTTAAAGACTTTAGAAGGTTTAGACTATTGAGAGAAGTTTATAAAGTAAACTGCTCAGTCTAAAGGACTTTATGGCACTAACTAAATAAACAGCTATTAACAGTTTAGTAAGTTAGTTTGCATTAACGCTCTAAAGTCTTTAAGTTAAAGACTTTAGAAGGTTTAGACTATTGAGAGAAGTTTATAAAGTAAACTGCTCAGTCTAAAGGACTTTATGGCACTAACTAAATAAACAGCTATTAACAGTTTAGTAAGTTAGTTTGCATTAACGCTCTAAAGTCTTTAAGTTAAAGACTTTAGAAGGTTTAGACTATTGAGAGAAGTTTATAAAGTAAACTGCTCAGTCTAAAGGACTTTATGGCACTAACTAAATAAACAGCTATTAACAGTTTAGTAAGTTAGTTTGCATTAACGCTCTAAAGTCTTTAAGTTAAAGACTTTAGAAGGTTTAGACTATTGAGAGAAGTTTATAAAGTAAACTGCTCAGTCTAAAGGACTTTATGGCACTAACTAAATAAACAGCTATTAACAGTTTAGTAAGTTAGTTTGCATTAACGCTCTAAAGTCTTTAAGTTAAAGACTTTAGAAGGTTTAGACTATTGAGAGAAGTTTATAAAGTAAACTGCTCAGTCTAAAGGACTTTATGGCACTAACTAAATAAACAGCTATTAACAGTTTAGTAAGTTAGTTTGCATTAACGCTCTAAAGTCTTTAAGTTAAAGACTTTAGAAGGTTTAGACTATTGAGAGAAGTTTATAAAGTAAACTGCTCAGTCTAAAGGACTTTATGGCACTAACTAAATAAACAGCTATTAACAGTTTAGTAAGTTAGTTTGCATTAACGCTCTAAAGTCTTTAAGTTAAAGACTTTAGAAGGTTTAGACTATTGAGAGAAGTTTATAAAGTAAACTGCTCAGTCTAAAGGACTTTATGGCACTAACTAAATAAACAGCTATTAACAGTTTAGTAAGTTAGTTTGCATTAACGCTCTAAAGTCTTTAAGTTAAAGACTTTAGAAGGTTTAGACTATTGAGAGAAGTTTATAAAGTAAACTGCTCAGTCTAAAGGACTTTATGGCACTAACTAAATAAACAGCTATTAACAGTTTAGTAAGTTAGTTTGCATTAACGCTCTAAAGTCTTTAAGTTAAAGACTTTAGAAGGTTTAGACTATTGAGAGAAGTTTATAAAGTAAACTGCTCAGTCTAAAGGACTTTATGGCACTAACTAAATAAACAGCTATTAACAGTTTAGTAAGTTAGTTTGCATTAACGCTCTAAAGTCTTTAAGTTAAAGACTTTAGAAGGTTTAGACTATTGAGAGAAGTTTATAAAGTAAAATGCTCAGTCTAAAGGACTTTATGGCACTAACTAAATAAACAGCTATTAACAGTTTAGTAAGTTAGTTTGCATTAACGCTCTAAAGTCTTTAAGTTAAAGACTTTAGAAGGTTTAGACTATTGAGAGAAGTTTATAAAGTAAAATGCTCAGTCTAAAGGACTTTATGGCACTAACTAAATAAACAGCTATTAACAGTTTAGTAAGTTAGTTTGCATTAACGCTTAAAGTCTTTAAGTTAAAGACTTTATACGCTCTAAAGTCTTAACAAGGCTCTAAAGTCTTTAATTTAAAGTAACTTTAGTAGGACTTTTGCGAATAAGAAAAAAAGAGGGAAGTTTATAAAGTAAACAGCTCTAAAGTCCTTAAGTTAAAGCTTTAGAAGGTTTAGACTATGAGAGATGTTTTAACGTAAACTGCTCAGTCTAAAGGACTTTAGGCACTAACTAAATAAACGCTATTACAGAGTAAGGTTAGTTTGCATTAACGCTTTAAAAGTCTTTTAGTTAAAGACTTTAGAATGTTTAGAATATTGAGAGAAGTATATACAGTAAAACTGCTCAGTCTGAAGGGACTTTATGGAACTAAAATCAATAAAACGATATTAACAGTTTAGTACTGTAGTTTGCATTAACTCTCTAAAGATTTAAGTTAACGCCCTTAGAAGGCTTAGGACTATTGGGGGGTAGTGAGAAGTTTATAAGTAAAACTGCCAGTCTAAAGGACTTTA
>NW_024534846.1:0-34467 GCF_016097555.1 Gigantopelta aegis
GTGCATGGGGAGGATGTTGGAGAGCGGACTCCCCACCCACCCCCACCCATCCCTCGTGAAGTACATATTGGTCTCTTTTTTTAATGCATTTTCCGAGGAAAACGTGACATCGAGTCCCCCTCCTCAGCACAGTCTAGACTTCCCCAATTCCGATAAAATTCCTGCACACGCTTGCTAGTCATAAATAATATTATTACAATAATGCCACCCTCCACTAGTATTTGGACAGGATACGATTCTGCATTTATCATTTATTTCCACATTACATAAGGAAATAAAAAGTAACGTTGGTGATTTTGGTTTTTAATTAGAATATTCTCAGTGTGTGAGTCAAGTTGTGGAACCTACCTTCAACCTGTGCAAATTACATACATTTGCTGATACAGGCCTGTAAGAATCGGGGTCCGGGGGTAGGGTGGGGTGGGGTGGGGTGGGGTGAATATGCCACCCTGAACTCCCTTTTGAGGACAAACATCTTTGTTTTGTTCTTTATTTACTCAATAAACATTGTGCCCCGCCCCCACTAGAGGTTCCGTCCCCTCACTAAACATTGTTCCCCCCCCTCGCCCACTAGAGGTTCCGCCCCCTCACTAAACATTTTTCCTACCCTCCTATTCAGATATCATATAGAAGATGATTAATGCATCAAAGTAGGCTACGTTAGTGATGTCGTTAAACAAAACGAACTTTTAACCTGTTTCTGTCTCTCTTCCCTCCTCCCCTAGGGAAATACTTAATCGTAGCCACCAGGATGTAACATCTCGCGAAATGTTAAGGCTCTCCTTTTCTGAAAACTACTTCTGACATATATAGTAAATATGCAGTAAGGTTATTCATATCTTCTTTTTTTTTTTTTTAAATAACAATTGTTTTTTAAAATTTATTTTACTTACGAAAAGATAATCTGATCAGTTAAATAATAGATTAAGCCATCACATTCATATTGAATGTCATGTCTACATGAGAAGGTGTTTACGTAGCTGAAATATACATTAGCCAACATATGTAATGTAATATAACATATTAAAGGAAAACTACCCTCTGTGGATGATGTCCATGTACCTTCGGTAGTTAAGTATGGTAAAATCCACGCTTTTGAAATTTTAAGAGTCATCTTTTCTGAAAACCACTCCTGACTTGGATAGTAAATATGCAGTAGATCCTGGATACTGACATCTTGTAACTACAAAAAAAAAAAAAAAAAAAAAAAAAAAAAAAAAAAAAAAAAAAAAAAAATCAAACTTTCACAAATGAAAAGAAAATCTACCCTGATCAGTTAAATAATAGATTAAGCCATCACATTCATATTGAATTGTCATGTCTACATTAGACGGTGTTTACGTAGCTGTGTAATGTAATATAACATATTAAAGGAAAACTACCCTCGGTGGATGATGTCCATGTACCCTCAGTAGTTAAGTACCATAAAATCCACCATTTTGAAATGTTACGTGTCTGTTTTTTTCTGAAAACTACGTCTGACATCGGTAGTAAACATACAGTAAGATTATTCACATCTACTTAAAAAATAATAATATAATTTTAATGGAAATGTAAATGCACATATGTAATAAAATGGAAATCTACCCTGATCAGTTAGATAGTTGATGAATAATTCATATTCATATTTAATCTTCAGTGTCTACATACATTGGAGGTGCCGGACGTAGCCCAGTGGTAAAACATGGTCGGTCTAGGATCGATCCATTTTTAATGGACCATTGTGTTATTTCTTATTACAGCCAGTGCACCACAACTGGTACATGTATATCAAAAGTCGTGGTATGGAGCATATAAAAGATTACCTGCTACTAATGAAGAAATATAGTGGGTTTCCTCTCTAAGACTATATGTCAGAATTACCAAATGTTTGACATCCAATAAATCAATGTGCTCTAGTGGTGTCGTTAAACAAAAAACCCAGTGTTTACTTATACATATGTATTTTCACACATGCACACATTTATTTCAACTTATTTCCGTGCTTATATCCAGTTAAGGTTCAAGCACGCTGTCTTGGGCACACACCTCAGCTATCTGAGCTGTCTGTCCAGGACAGTGGGTTAGTTGTTAGTTGGTTAGTGGTTAGGGAGAGAGAAGAGGGTGTAGTGGCCTTACACATATGCACCGAGTCCTTAAGAACTTGCTCTGGGCTGGAGCCGATACGGGGTTGCGAACCCTTTACCTACCAGCCTGTAGTCCGATGGCTTAACCACTGCGCCACCGAAATAAAGAAATAGAAATCTACTCTGATCACTTAGATAATTGATTAATTTTGTGTCTACAAAAGTAGATTTTTACTTTGAGGAAATAGATCAGTGGATGACTTCATGTGTACTTGGTAGTGAGATAATGTTTTATAATCGTAACTCTGCCTATTTGTTCTCGCGAATTTCTAATAGAGGCTATAGCCGATGTATTTTTCGTGCTGGGGTGTCATTAAACATTTATTCATTCATTTATTCATTCACCTCCATGAATACTATAGGTGTTCTTTAAACGTAGCACACCCTCCCTGAATGCTTTGGATTTCAAACTGACACGCTGGATTGAATAAAATCTAATAACATAAGGTTAGTGAGACACATTATTTAACCACCTTAATACTCTGTTTTTATGTGTGGGTGGGGGTGGGGGGTGGGGGGGGGGGGGGGGGGGGGGGTGGGGGGGGGGGTAGCCCGCAATCAAAATACACGTCAGACTAGATTCTGCACTCTGTGTTCCTTCGTAAAGAAAGGTCACTGACAAAGCAAGCAGGCGTGAGGAAATGTTATAGATATATTATTGATGTATAATATCTGTAACATAATAGAGATCATGGTAGCGCGGGGTAACGCTGTCAACATATGTCAACAAGGCAGTGAAACTAGAAACATGGCGACAGGCTCGAACACCAGCTTCGACACTTGCAGTATTTGTACTGAAAAGTTTAACCATCCAAAACGTCTGCCATGTTTCCACATGTTCTGCCTGGGATGTCTATAGCAGTTTGTGTCCTCATCATCCAAGGGCAGAGAGTTCCCCTGTCCTGTGTGTTGGTATCAGGTGACCTTAACCGAGGAGTGAGTGACGGGTTTTCTGACTAACGCCTACTGAGACCAGGGCGGAAAAGCAAGTCCACAGTGGAGGTGAGTGTTGTGGGGTGTGAGAGCAGCGTGCGACTCACTGGTGTCGTGAGTGTGAAATACTGCTGTGTCATACGTGCACAAAATATCACCGAATTCTTCCAGCCACAAGATCTCATTTGTTAATTAATCTGAGTGATTTCTGGCCGAAACATGTCTATGCAGAAATATTGTGAAATACATAAGGATGAGAAACTGGGATTTTATTGTGAGGCGTGTAATAAAGTGATTTGCCGAGACTGTAAACTAACATACCATGAAGGTCATAAGACAAAAGACATCACCGATGTTGCTGAAAAAGCTCGAACTAGCTTAGCGAAAAAGAAAGTAGAACTAGAAACGATTACAGAAACAACAAAACAATCGATTGACCACATAGATTGTGACAACAATACTGAAACGTCTGAAGATATAAATCATGTTATAGAAGAAATAAACAAACTTGTCGATTCACTGACTGATACGATAAACACTGAGCGGCGTAAATGGAAAGACAAAGTGAGAGACATACGGGAATCATACGGAAAGAAATGTTCAGTTGAAAAGTATAGATTAAAACAAAGACAACGTTTTCTCCAGAGTCAGATTGATCACACGGACGCCATGTTGAAAGATGGACTTGACTGTGACGTGTTGACAGCTGACAGGGAGATAAAACAACGACTCGCAGAGATAAAGAAAGACAAACAGTTTGACTCAGATTTTAAATCTTTGAAGTCTGACATTACGAATTTAACCACAAGTGTGCTGGATGTTGTCAGGTGTGCAGTCCGTAACGCCAGGAGGCATGCGTTCCCATTTGCATGTGAACCTGAACCACTGGAATGGATAAAATCATATCAGTATATTGATTATTATATGCCCTTGTATTCAATTACTTTCACGAAAACACAAAATGTACTGATTTCATATTGTACAAAAGGTAATAAATTTCTTGGTCTTTTTAAAAACACTTCCCAAAAACAAACCAAAATTGGAATTGATCTGGATGAGTTAAGAAATGAAGGAATTCATGGTGTGATAGAGAAACACAACAAAGAGAACCCAGACAACAAAATACCTGCAGATGATTACACAGACCTGAAGAAATCATTTCCGTACAAGGACACCAATGACAATGGTGACATGTGCCATGTTCTCAAGGAACACAACTGGGTTGGTATTCAAACTGTCAGCGGAGAGGTCCGAACACTGACCTTCAACCCATTTGCTGAACCAGGACAGGAGTTCAGACCTGTAGATGTGTGCTGGGGAAACAATCAGGAAATCTATATTGTGGACAGTGGGTCTGGTGTGATTGTTGTGTACAGTCTTCAACATGGATTTCAGAAGTCACTTACAACACCCTACATATTTACTTTGATCACAGCTGTAGAGGTGAACACAGACGGAAAACTCTGGGTTGGTGATTCATGCGGAAAGATTACTGTTTACAGTATAGACTGATTGCTAAATAATGTCAAGTGTTGTTTGGCTTTCTAAAGAACGTGTTTTTTATCTTTAGTTTCTCGACACCTGTTTATAATGTACTTTTTCTGGACGTGGTGAATTGACAGTTCCTGTCGTTATAGCTGTGGACTAGAAAACAATACAATGAAACAGTATTATGTACACCTTGACTACAAAACAACCATGCCATGAAATACGAATATTACCTTATATCAAAATGAACACATTATTAAATTGATGTTATCGTCTATGATTTCAATAAGTAATTTCTCTAATAACGTACTTGATATTTTGTAAACCATACATAGTTCTCATCCTGATTGATTCGAGCTCTTTCTATTTATAACAAATCTGTATATTTCCAATACTTTCCTGAATAATCTCATTCGTTGTCTGTCCTTTTTCTACTTATGTTTGGTTTCTTAATTTTATTCTTGATATTTGTACTTCTTATACTAACATCTTCTAGCACACTATTAGCACTTTAATCAGCCATTCTATGAATCAGATTATTGATGGGTAAAGTTACAGGAACTATAATTCAGATCCATTAATTTTCCAAACAGTGGCATGAGACCATATAATATTGTAATGTTTAGGCTTGGATTTTATAGTTAATATGACGTTATGTAATATTTGGGGAGGGGTTAAAAAATAATAATGTTATATTGTATTTTAGGATACCGTTTGAGAAGATAATTAAGTTAGAATTATTTATTTTATATACGTAATTTTTGTTGTAGCGATGTATAATTTTCGGCAATATTCGGCTATAATTAAGTTTGTCGTTAATCTTCGTTATTTCTACGAAGAATTGTTAGGATAGGTTAACCAATCGTCATGTCCGATTAATGTCATGTCATTAATTTGGACCAATGAGAGCCATTCCATGTATTAATGCTAGATTTGTCCATCCGTTTACTCACTTCTGATGGTTCAACCACAGGTATAACATGTGTGTATGTTGATTGTGTTTTTTATGTGTAGATTTTGAATGGCTTTCTCTCACTCTGTTAATATTCCAAATTGTTTTTAGATTTATTATGTAAGAACCGACAATGATAAGCTATTTATTTATTGTGTAATTCATTAACCAAATGGTAGTGTATTTTTGTTAGTTGTCACCGTCTCGCATTGCATTACCGTAAACCTTAAAATTATTGTTAGGCATATTTTGTATTGACACTTGAGAGGTTACTAAAATATTTTTGAAAGGAGATTATTGGAATTTCAGAGAGAGGAATTGAGTGAAAGAAATATTATTTCCGTCTCGTAAATTTCCAAGTATTCCACGTTTGGGAATCTTGTGGTTTCACGAGTGGGAATGAATGTTTAGGTACGTCTTCGATGTTTGCGATTGATTTTCATTCTCTTAGAATAAACAAATAGTAATCCATATTGGGATTCTTATTGTTTTATTGGCGGAGAACTGAATGGTGGCCGAGTTGAGGGAAATTTGAATAACTGTTATGTAACCTGGATCTCTCAATGTCAATCCTGAAATCTATTAAAATCTTAATTATTTTGCTGGTTAACTGTAATTGATTTTTATGATCTACTGAAACCCTTAAATAAACACTGAAAAAGGACGACTTATGTGATTATTTTATTAGTTAGTGAGAAAGGTTAATCATGAGTTTACATATTGAAATGTAATTTTTGAAGTCTACGACCGAAAGGGGTAGCTGAACCCAGCAAGGCATTTTTAGAACTATTTAATTCGATTTTAGCACCGATCTATAAGTGGGCACGTGCTGAGAAAGCGAAATCGTTACACTATTATTATTGTCTGATCTTTATACTCAAGAGACCTTTCAAATTCCTCGGTATCTGGGTTGGCTGTTCAGGGCAGTGGGTTAGTAGCTAGTGAGAAAGAAGTCGGTGTAATTTCCTTACACTAACCCACTGAACCGTCAAAACTCACTCTGTGTGGGAACCTATAGCGCGATGTGAACTCGGTACTTGGAGCGTTACAACGATGACTTAGTCACTGTACCAGCGACTTGGACTACCCGTATATCTTTTGACCAATCCAGTATGATGGGTGTATAATAATAATAAATATCACCTGACTTGTTAAAAACATTGAGTAGAACATATTGTTAGTTATTTAGCCCTGGAATAATTTAGTGTTAGTATATAGCTATTAGTGATTATTTAATTACTGAAGGAGACATATACATTCAACAAATTGTTAACCTGTTAAAATCTATTAGTTATTAATAAACGTTGATGAAGTTGAACATACGTCACTAGTAGTAAGGGAGCCTACCGGGTGCCATGGCCTACTTTCCCGTGATTACGTGACCTTGGTAGGAGACAATGGCCTTGGTGCAAGCGCGCGACCTTGGTATGCAGGTGTGTGACCTTGAGCCTTGGTGTGCAGGTGTGTGACCTTGGTGTAAGTCTGACCTTGGTGTTGTGAGGCAGTGATCTTAGTATCCTTGGTGTGCAGGTGCGACTTTCCCCTTGAGCAAGGGCACGTCTGTATTTCATCTAATGTGCAGACAACTAGCGTTTACGTTTTGTCTTTCTTGTCTTAGGCTGCCTTGCCATTGGCGCGGTTTTACCCGCGCGGCTAACACATTTCCATTGATGCCTTCTTATGACACGGTTTCTTCCATGTGACGTCATTCATTAATCAAGCGGCCTTATGCAAATTGAAATATGCCATTGTAAAATGAGGAAGATCCATTACTAATGAAATTTGTACAGAAAAAAACTAACATTTGATCAAATCGAGATTTGAACTATTACTTAAGTCCTTCCCACAGGGAACGCGCCCACCCCATACTATGTAACTTACTACATATTATTTATTTCTGAGACGATTGTTTTCTATATTGGACACAAAAATAGTTGTTGGGTTTTGTTGTGTTTTTTTTTTGTTATAGGCCTATTCCAAAACACATAAGCCTACTTTTCTTTTTACATGAAACCAAACTGAAATTAATTACACACACCCCCACCCCCACCCCCCCCACCAACCCCCCCCCCCCCCCCAAAAAAAAAAAAAACCAAAAAAAAAACACACAACAACAACGGATACGAGAGCTAACACATGTAAAATGACACGCATATTTTGGAAACATAAAATAATGAGGAACCGATTTTGTTTTACAGATACCACTCACAGGGGCTAAAGCAAATGGTCCGCTTTCAGAACTAAAACATACAGGTTTATGTATATGGAGTTTCTGGTGGTGCAAAAACAAAATAGAAACAGGGTCCACTTGGTTCATATTCGATCCCCATCCCCAGGTCCAGATCACGCTACGCCCCTGCCGCAGGGATAGGTAAGAGGGACCGAACAACCCACCGTATCATAAAAATTACTTTAAAAAAACAATAGTTTACCTCTTAAAATAACACAATTCTTGCTATAAAAGGTATTTTTATTCTTTGTTACTAAAGTGAACACGGTAAATATTATTGCCGCGCGGGTAAAACCGGACCAATGGAAAGGCAGCCTAACGTCTATTGTGTTGTAGTTATTGTATTCACAGTGTACACACACGCGGGTGTTTTTTCACAGTGCCTTTTGTTTTTTATTCTAGTTGACTTTCGACACCAAAAACAATCAATAGCGATAACAAATTAAAACAACATTTCTCGTAAAAGCAGAAAACGCTACAGATGTTTGCAGACGGTACGGCCACCTTTTGTGTGTGTGTGTGTGTGTGTGTGGGTGTGTGTGTGTGTGTGTGTGTGAGAGAGAGAGAGAGAGAGAGAGAGAGAGAGAGAGAGAGAGAGAGAGAGAGAGAGAGAGAGAGAGAGAGAGAGAGAGAGAGTGTGTGTGTGTGTGTTATATTTGTTGTATCTGTAAAAAATGTACTTTACTGGCGAATTTGCAAGGATAATCTGGCAACCTCGAGCCGTACCACTACTTTTTATGTGCGCCAGGTGATCATAAGCAAATTATGAAAAGAACATACACTGGTATGGTTTAGTTTAAAGTGAGACTTTAATGACGCCAGACAAACTGCGTGTGTGGTGATTTTCATTCATTTGTATTTCTTTGACTCATAGTCGACGTTTTCTTTGTGCTCTTAAGCGCCATTGAGCCATTCATTCATTCGTTTAATAATAGAAGATTACAAAGGATGAACGATGAACTGTCGGACCACATCCAAAGGCATTTTATTAAAAGCACACAGTGTCTATGAAAACACTTCGCACCAGGTAAACAGAGGAAATAAAACTGCAAAAGAAATACCGACGTGTGCCCGTCTTGAGCAGCAGAAGAAATCCTTTATTATCTGCACACTGAACGTCAAAGTTTTGTTTTCTTTAGCGACATCACTAGAGCACATTGTTTTTATTAATCATCGGCTATTTGATGTCAAATATAATTTTTACAGTTTTAGAGAGGAAACCCGCTACATTTTTCCATGAGTAGCAAGGGATCTTTTATATACACCATCTCACAGACAGGATGCCACATGCCATGGCCTTTGGTATGTCAGTCGTGGCGCACTGGCTGAAGCGATAAATAGCCCAATAGGTATCGGTATCGTCATCTACTTCGTCCAAATATTCGCTGATCCAGGAACGATACTGATCTCTGTTACGATACACTGACTGTAGAATTGTCCTCGTGTTGGTGCCTTTGTCAAAGTAATGCATATGCGTGAGGAAGCGGCAGTACGTATCTTTAAATAACTTCCATTGTAAACTCTTCATGTTTTTCTCGATGGCATCTTGGGACATATTTTTTTCTTCGTTGCGTTTCTTCTTGATTCTGTGGTGACTTCCTTCCGTGAACAGGTCGGTGATGCGAGAATCTTTATTGGCCATACACATCAAGTTGTCCTAGACGATGGGATCCATATGACGATTGTTTTCCAAATTCTCACTCAAACGGTTGCCCCAATGATGTCGTAGAGGGGTTGCCATCGTTTGTAGAGCCAGATGATGCGTTGAGATAGTGGGGAGATTTTACCAGAGTGTGTGTAGTGTTAATATTCTGATTTATTCTGATTTATAACCTCTTGATAATAATAATTATTGTAAATACTGAAGGAAAATGTCGAACTGACTTCTCAACACATGCATAATTTTGTTTCTTTTTAACTCAGTCAAAACATACCTGTGTTTGCGACAGATACAATGCAAATGGGTTCCGTTAATATAAACCCCGTATATTTGACATTTCATAATTACGTCACCGGTCATGAACAGTCATCTCAGGTATGTTGAAGATGTTGTCACGTTTAGTGTTTTTATCGTCACAGAATAAAGCCGATACCATATGCCATTAACTAGTTAGTTTCTTAACACACAACATCAATAATAGCTACAAATATGACTACCCGGTATTTGTAAACAAAATGACAAAACCCCTGAACACCCCCCCCCCCCCCCCCCCAAAAAAAGAGAAGAATTAAAGAAAGACAAAAAAGAAGACAAACAAACAACAACAACAACAACAACAAAAAGAACAACAAACAACAAACAAAACAAAACAAAGGAACAAAAACGTCAATCTTTAAAAAATAGAAAAAACATTTGCAGAATCCTTCAATCTGGTACAATCATTAGTAACCGACCTATATGTTTGCTATAAACATATACTGACTGACACCAGATAATCATTAGTAACTGAACGCTATAGTTACTCTAAATACAAACTGACTGACACCAGATAATCATTAGTAACTGAACGCTATAGTTACTCTAAATACAAACTGACTGACACCAGATAATCATTAGTAACTGAACGCTATAGTTACTCTAAACACAACTTACACCAAGTAATCATTAGTAAGTAAAAGCTATAATTACTCTAAGCACAACTGACACCAGGTAACCATTATTAACCGAACGCTATAGTTACGCTACACACAAAATAGCTGATAAGAGATAATCATTAGTACATTAATGCTATGGTTACTCGAAATCCAATCCAACCTGAATACTCAGTTTACGTGACCAATAAGATTTGATTACAGATTACAAAGGTCATCGAATACCCCAAGTGACAAAAAGTATTACAATCTATATGGCAAGAAATTAACTGTTTGCAAATAAGTATTTCTGATTTATATAATCGATTGTTTTTTAAACTTTGGAAACAAGTTCTCTCATTCCATCAGAAACTATCTTGCAAAAGGGATGCAGGTTTATAAAATAAGACACACACCCTCACAAAGAATGCACGGTTTCACTAACCCTATATCCGCGCAGTACTAAGAACACACAGAGTCCACAAATGAAGTATGCAGTCACGAGGATAGCCATTAATCTGTATACTGTTGGCGCAGATGCATGTTACATTTCAATATAATGTACAAAGAGCAATGCTGTCTGTGACGGAACATGCTCTTATCTTTTTCGCCTGTGGCGATGTTAATTGTTTTAGAGGGCTAATATACACCCAGACCAGGTGTAGAGGCCATGTGGAGAGTGGTTACGTGATACCCCCGCGCGACGGTGGTAGATCTGCGTCGTAATACACACTTAGACCAGGTGTGGAGGCCATGTGGCCAGTAGTTACGTAATACCTCCGCGAGTTCTGTTTTACGACCTTGTATTCCTAGCGAAATGGCGACAGTAAGTCTGACCATCTAACAAAAAATATACCGACTCTGGGAGCGGTGGAGATTCACATGATAGGTGAGGGACCGCGTTGTGCCCCCAGGCGATATTCGAATTTTGTAATAAATAGCTAGGGTTTTAGATATATCGGGGAGAAACAAAAGGAAGGCTCCAGGGGAACGTTGTCCGTCCGGACTGGTAAATATATTATTTCTGCTCTGTTGTATAACCTTGATGTGATTGATGTGACTTTAAATATTTTAATACTGTATTATACCAATATTATTTAGACAGTGTTTCCGGTAAACTGACGAAGTAAATTGTAGGCTTCACTGTTCTAAAATATTAAAGCTAGCCGGTCATCCTAGAGGACCTAGGTACACTGTAGGTTATTGTCTTTATGGTGATATGTACCAGTATTAATTCTGTATTACAAGGTTACTGAATGAGTAGTTAAAGGTTAATTAAAAATTAACCAGTTAGGAATAGAGTTGTAATTCCTTTATTAATTAAGTTCCCCTGGCAGCGTTTCTCAATTATCACACGTGTGCGTGTTGTATCACGGTGAAGTGATTGGACTATTGTGTAAACTAGACACCTAGTGATTAACTAATTAAGTGATTAGTTCTGGGTTGTTATTATTGTTGTTGTAAGTAATTAACTGCGGCAAATATATTTGTCAGCGTAAGGTTAATACAGATTCCAAAGTGTATTGTGTTTTGTTGTGTTTTCTAGTGAACTAAACGTGCTATATTACATATACTTTATATAAGATCTTATCTCTGATATACCTAGAGCCGAGCCACTCGGGTATTGGACTGCCCGATACAGAGCGATCTAATAGATATACAGTTAGGAGAGATATTTGGATAATCGTGTTTTATTCAGTTACGGGTATTATAGGATCCCCGTGACAGGAGTAAAAATTGGGGCGCTCGTCCCGGATCTGAAACGGGACATGCATATTTAAAAAGTATTGTTTGTAAATGGGGGGTTTATAAATTATTTTTAGAAATTACTAGAAGTAGCAACGTTGTTCACTAGAAAACATTAATAATAAGTGCGTCATATCTAAACATGGATAAGAATTTGCTGGATAGGCCTACGCTCAGTGTAGTGGAGATTAAGCGAGCACGTAAGGCCGAATTAGTTGAAATCGCGAGTGAGCGGGAAATTGATTTAACATCAGCTAAAACATTAGGAGATATAAGGACAATTATTATCCAGGAAGTTTTTGGTGATAGTCCTGTTATGGAAGAAATTGAGATTGTTCCAGAGATAGAAATAAATGAGTTGAGTATGGAACAACAATTAGCTTTTAAAAAGCTTGAGTACGAAAGAGAAGAACGTGCATTAGATAGAGAGAGAGAGAAAGAGAAGAGAGGGATAGAGAAAAAGAAGATAGAGAGAGAAAGAGAAAGGGAAGAGAGGGATAGAGAAAAATAAGATAGAGATAGAAAAGAGAGAAAGAGAGAGAGAGAGAGAGAGAGAGAGAGAGAGAGAGAGAGAGAGAGAGAGAGCGAGATAGAGAGAGAGAGAGAGAGAGAAGAAGAAGATAGAGAAAGAGAAGATAGAGATAGAGAAAGAGAAGAGAGAGATAGAGAGAGAGAGAGAGAGAGAGAGAGAGAGAGAGAGAGAGAGAGAGAGAGAGAGAGAGAGAGAGAGAGAGAAGATAGAGATAGAGAAAGAGAAGAGAAGAGAGAGAGAGAGAGAGAGAAGAGAGAGAGAGAGAGAGAGAAGAGAGAGATAGGGATAGAGAATTCCAGTTAGCAAAATTAAAAGTGGAACATGAGTTAAAGTTGAATACTGAAGAAGTTAGACGAGAGGCAGGAAATGGGTTTAACATGTCGGAGGCTTATAGATCAGTGCCTGTATTTGACGACCAGGAGGTAGATATGTTCTTCCAACTTTTTGAACGGGCCGCTAAGCAGCTAAATTGGCCGCATTCTAAGTGGACACTGTTAGCCGTGTCTAAGTTTAAGGGTTTAAGTGTAGCTTATAATTCAATGAGTGATGAGCGAGCCAGTCAGTACGACCTAATTAAGGCTGCAGTGTTGAGGGCTTATGAGTTGCGACCTGAGAATTATCGTTTACGGTATAGCGAGTTGAGAAAAACGCAGGGTCAGTCTTATAGTGAGTTTGTGGCTAAGAAGGCAAGGATGTTTGACAAATGGGTGGTTTCTCATCAGGTAGAGTCATATACCGAGTTACGGGAGTTGTTGATCTTACAGGACATTAAAAATGGATTACCATTTAGAGGATCGTGATGTCAAAAAGATAGAGGAGGCAGGCATAGTGGCAGATGATTACGTGTTAAAACACAAAGCTCAGGCAGTACAGGGTAGCTCTTTACAACAGGGTGATAAGAAGAAATTTCAGCCAGGTTTTTCCCGAGAAAGTAACTATCGGGGAGAGTCTTCTAGTTGGTCAGCTAGTCAGGCAAGGAATGCACCTGGTGGGCAAAGTAAGGATAAACCTGCATTATCAGCCAATGCACGAACTTTTCGTTCACATTGCAGTTACTGTAAAAAGGATAACCATCTTGTCAGGGACTGTTTTAAAAGGAAACGCGATAATGCGCAAGTGGTCGGTTTAGTGAGGCCAGCTCCGTTAGCGAGAGAGTTAATGGTTAGTCCCATGGCAGAGAAAGTAAACCCATATGTGTCCACTGGTATGGTTTGTGACGTAAAACAAGAGTTGTGTCCTAAGGCAATATCAGTCTATCGAGATACAGGGTGTAACCAGTCACTGATAACGTCGGAGTGTTCAGTGGTATTGAAAATTCAGATACAGGACGTAGTTTGGCCGTAACCTCGGTTACTGGAGAAAAAATGGTTGTCCGGTTACATAACGTATTCTTGTGTTCGAAGTTTGTGACGGGACCAGTCATTATGGGTGATGTAAAGGACTTGCCTGTTGAAAACATTGGAGTTTTGTTGGGTAACAATTTGACTAGTCAGTGTTGCCAGCCGCAACGTGACCCAGTGTTAATTGAAGACAGCCATTTACCCATAGAAGAGTGTGAGGTTGATGAGATTAAATATCCTGCGTGTGTAAAGATTAGGGCTATGGCCAGAAGGGTAACACGAGACCCAGAGGATATTTGTGATTTGTCTGATACGTGTGTGAGCCATGAAATTGGAGTGGATGAGGTTATCAGTAAACTGGTAGATAAGTCAACTGAGGAACTAAATGTGGTGGAACCTGTTGATCTCCCGCAGAGGGGAAATTAACCAGTTGTGTTTGATAGAGGGGACTTACCTTGTAATAGACAAGAGTTAATTCTAGAACAGGGGGCTGATCCAAATTTTTGGCAGCTCGCACTACTTTGTTAACTGAGGGTGAGATGGAGGATCAGATGTCAGGTTATTATATGAACAAGGGAGTATTAATGAATAAGAGAGTTAGAGATAGGAGGTGGCAGGCGACCGAACTAGCTAGGAAGCAACTGAGCCATGCTCAGAGCAAAATAAAATCAGTGTTTGATAGGAAGGCTAGGAGTCGGGAATTTAAACCAGGGGATAAGGTGCTGCTGTACCTTCCCATTAAACGGGGTTCTGTGCAGAACAGGTATTTCGGGCCCTATGTTGTGCACAAACGGGTTAATGAGACAGGGTATGTGATAAACACTCCTGATAGGGTTAGGAAAAGTAGGTATTGTCACATCAATTTGCTAAAAGGTTATTTTGACAGACTGCCGATAGTTCCAGTATTACCTGTCCAAACTGAGAGTCACTCAATTTCCTGTGATGACGTCAAAACTGCAGAGATCAAATTAACCAACAACCAGATTCTAGCAGACTTGAGCCCCCAGCGAGCAGTATTGACTACGTTGATACAAGACAATGTTTCCATTTGTCAGGACCTTCCAACGGTTACCAATACCTTAATTCAGGATGTGCGCTTGGAACCCAACGCTACACCGATTCGACAGCATGCCTATCGGAGAAAACCTAGAAAACGTGCGACACTGAAAAAGAAGGAAACCAAGTTCCAGTAGTCAGATGAATTCGAGAAGTCATTCAACCGTCCTAAGCAGATGGTCTCCTCGTCTCCCGTGATGGCAGCTCCAGACTACCGAATGCCTTTCAAGCTGGCTGTGGATGCCAGTGACGTGGGAGCTGGAGCTGTGCTGTTCCAGGAAGACGAAAATGGACTGGACCATCCTGTAAGTTTCTTCTCCAAAAAGTTTGACAAACACCAGGAGAACTATTCCACTATAGAGAAGGAAGCTTTGGCCATGGTACAAGCTCTGAAGCATTTTCAGATCTACGTGAAATCGACATTGCATCAAGTAGTTGTCTTTACTGATCATAATCCGCTTACCTTCATTCACAGAATGAAAGCCACCAACCAGAGAGTTTTGAGATGGAGTCTTCTTCTGCAGGAATTCCCAATTACCATTGAACATATTAAGGGCACATCCAATGTAATCGCTGATGCCCTGTCCCTAAGTTGAATGTTATGATAATGTGTTGACATTCTTAATTTCTGTTTTGTTTTTATATATTTTATTGTATACCAAGGACTCAGAGACTCAGTGTGATTACTGGTAGTCACCTTATTACTATGTGTTATAAATGCCCGGATGCGTCGGTTAACGCACATTTTGTCTTAATGTAGTATATTTCCCTAATCCTAGAGTAGAGGAAATATCCTTTTTGACGTGGGGGTGTGTGACGGTACATGCTCTTATCTTTTTCGCCTGTGGCAATGTTAATTGTTTTACAGGGCTGTGTGCAGTTTGGTTACGTAATACCTCCGCGCGGCCGTACCCCCTAGTACACACCCAGACCAGTTGTGTAGGCCATGTGGAGAGTGGTTACGTAATACCCCCGCGCGACGGTGGTAGAGCTGCGTCGTAATACACACTTAGACCAGTCGTGGAGGCCATGTGGCCAGTAGTTACGTAATACCTCCGCGAGTTCTGTTTTACGACCTTGTATTCCTAGCGAAATGGCGACAGTAAGTCTGACCATCTAACAAAAAATATACTGACTCTGGGAGCAGTTGAGATTCACATGATAGGTGAGGGACCGCGTTGTGCCCCCAGACGATATTCGAATTTTGTAATAAATAGCTAGGATTTTAGATATATCGGTGAGAAACAAAAGGAAGGCTCCAGGGGAACGTTGTCCGTCCGGACTGGTAAATATATTATTTCTGCTCTGTTGTATAACCTTGATGTGATTGATGTGACTTTAAATATTTTAATACTGTATTATACCAATATTATTTAGACAGTGTTTCCGGTAAACTGACGATTCCAAAGTGTATTGTGTTTTGTTGTGTTTTCTAGTGAACTAAACGTGCTATATTACATATACTTTATATAAGATCTTATCTCTGATATACCTATAGCCGAGCCACTCGGGTATTGGACTGCCCGATACAGAGAGATCTAATAGATATACAGTTAGGAGAGATATTTGGATAATCGTGTTTTATTCAGTTACAGGTATTATAGGATCCCCGTGACACTGTCACAAAATAAGATAACAACACTGTCCCGAGTTGAGATAACTAGAAGTGAATCTAGAAACATGGCAACAGGCTCGATCAACAGCTCCGACACTTGCAGCATTTGTACTGAAAAGTTTAACCATCCAAAACTTCTGCCATGTTTCCACACGTTCTGTCTGAAATGTCTACATCAGTTTGTGTCCTCATCATCCAAGGACGGTCAGTTCCTGTGTCCTCTGTGTCGGTATCAAGTGACCTTACCCGAAGAGGGAGTGACGGGCTTTTAGACTAACTTCTATATTGAGGCCAGGGCGCAGAAGCAAGTCCACAGTGGGGGTGAGTGTTGTGGGGTGTGTGAGCAGCGTGCGACTCACTCGTGTCGTGAGTGTGAAATACTGCTGTGTGATAAGTGCACAAAATATCACCAATCTCTTCCTGCTACAAGATCCCACCTGTTAGTAAATCTGGGTGATTCCTGTACAGGGGAAACATTTTTGTCTATCCAGAAATATTTTGAAAAACACAAGGATGAAAAGCTGAGATTTTACTGTAGTTCCTGTAGTAGTGACTTGTCGAGACTGTAAACTAACAGACCATGACAAACATAAGACTAAAGACATCGCCGATGTTGTCGAAGAAGCCAGAACCAGCTTGATCAAAACAAAAGTAGAACTAGAAGCGTGTAAGGCAACAATAGAACACTCTATTGGTCAAATAAATGACAACAATACTGAAACATTTAAACGTATTAGCCATGTTAAAGAAGAAATAAAACAAATTGCTGACTTATTGGTAGACATGATAAACAATGCTCGGCGTAAAGAGTTAGACAGATTGACAGCTATAGAGCAAACACACGGAAAGAAATTTTCAGATGAACAGTATAGATTAACACAAAGAAAATGTTTTATCCAGAGTCAGATCGATCATACGGACGCCATATTGAAAGAAGGACTTGACTGTGACGTGTTGACAGCTGACAGCGAGATGAAACAACGACTTGAAGAAATAGAGAAAGAACAACAGTCTGAATCAGATTGTGATTCTAAATCTTTGAAGAGTTCTGACATTCCGCCAATAAGTCCAGGTGTGCTGGATGTTGTCTATAACGTCACGAGACATGCGTTCCCAGTTTCACGTAAAACTATATCACCAAACGTGTTGAAATCATTTTCTGTTACTCAATCATATGAACCCCGTGTATTCAATTAATTTCACAAAAAAACTAAATGCACTTATTTCATATTATAAAAAAGGTAGTAGTTTTCTTGGTCTTTTTGAAAACACTTTCCTAAAACCAACATGAGAAATTGGAATTTATCTGGATGAGTTAAGAAATGAAGGAGTTCATGGTGTGATAGAGAAACACAACAAACAAAACCCAGACAACAAAATACCTGCAGATGATTACACAGACCTGAAGAAACCATTCCCGTACAAGGACACCAATGACAATGGCGACACGTGCTGGGTTATCAATGGACATAACTGGGTTGGTATTCAAACTGTCAGCGGAGATGTCCGAACACTGACCTTCAACCCATGCTTTACTTAACATTGTTGGGACTTTTTCGGAAGTGATCACGAGGGACATAATTTATTTAGTTATAATTTTACACTTTAGATATATTAAAACGCCTCGACTAATAACATGTTGGCACGCCTTTAAAATCAAATAAACGATGTTAACAGCATAGGCGTACGGGCTTCCATTTTTTCAAGCGGGGCAGGCTGATTTTTGTCCGAATTAAAAGAAAATGCCAAAAGTTGAGCTGTAATATATTCGATCGCATATTATTATCTTCTTTTCTCCCTACTTAACAGGCCTTTTTGTATTTTTATATAATTACCAATAGCTAGAAATTAATAAATGAATGAATGCATGTTTATCGACACCCGAGGACGAAAAATGCATCGGCTACTGAATATCAAACTATGGCAAATGCAAAAATATAGTGATGATCAACATCAATATAAAAATCCAACAGTTAACTTAAAACACAGTGTAAAGAACTGTGAACAACCCACAATTATCTCAGATAGGTAAAATTAAAGTTTATAATAAAAGTCTACCAGTATGTTAACTCGGTATTGACATGTATTGTACCCATACATCCGATTGAAAAGCCCATTGAGCTATTTCTAGTTACAGCTAGTGCACCACGATTAGTATATCAAAAGCCGTGGTATGTGCTATGCTGTCTGTAGGATGGTGCATATAAAAGATCCCTTGCTACTAATGAAACACTGTAGCGGGTTTCCTATCTAAAACTGTGCTAAATTTACCAAATGTTTGACATCCAATAGCCGATGATTAATACATCAATGTACTCTAGTTGTGTCGTTAAACAAAAACGAATTGACTGAAAAAAGGGGCACAGCTGTAAAGCATTCGCTTGATTGGTGGTCGGTCTAGGATCGATCCCTGTTGGTGGGCCCATTGGGCCATTTCTCGTTCCAACCAATGCACCGTGACTGGTATATCAAAAGGCCGTGGTATGTGCCATCCGGTCTGTGCGAAACCTTGCTTCTAATAGTTTCCTCTCTAAGACTTTAACAAATTATCAAATGGTTGTTATCCAATAACCGATGATTAATAAATCCATGTGCTCTAGTTGTGTCGTTAAACAAAACAGATTTTGAACAGCTTATTTTCGTGCTTATATCCAATTACGGTTCAGGCACGCTGTCCTGAGCACACACCTTTGCTACCTGGGTTGTCTGTCCAGGTCAATG
Source organism: Gigantopelta aegis (assembly GCF_016097555.1). Classification (NCBI taxonomy): domain Eukaryota; kingdom Metazoa; phylum Mollusca; class Gastropoda; order Neomphalida; family Peltospiridae; genus Gigantopelta; species Gigantopelta aegis. The sequence goes on from NW_024534846.1 coordinate 19,311, forward strand.
GGTTAGTGATTATTTGTTAGTGGTTAGTGAGGCAGAAATCGGTGTAGTAGTCTTACACCTACCCACTGAGTCGTTAAAACGCGCTCTGGGTGGGAGCCGGTACTGGGCTACGAACCCAGTACCTACCAGCCTTATGTCCGACGATTTATCCAGGACACCACCGAGGTCGGTTGGAAATATCTGTTGACGATTCCAATATAATTGCTTATAATGAAAATAAGTACTGGTTTAGCTAATTTGCATGCACGAAATTGGAATGCTAAACCACGTTGGTTATCAGTCTTAAGTCTTTTAAGTGGTCTCTCACCAAGACGTACGAAATACAAGTTGAACTATGAAATTGCTCTGTTATAATATTTCGTATTTCTTATGTTATTGTTGTCTTGCATACAAGTGTGAACATGTGATGTTATTCCTTTCAGTTATAGAGTGTTTTGTAACGTGCACACGATTGTAATTAGAAATTGGTCAGATAAATGTAGATGGCTGGCTGACTTGCTGTAGAAATATTTGTGAAAACTAGATATCCTGAAATGCAATTTCCTGCAACCTATACTACAACCTATACTAAAATTCACCACAACTGATTAATGGAAATACATGATAAAACGTTTCCACTCCAGCTCATTTTGTTGTAATGACAGCTATTCCCCATACTTGCCTGCCCCCTTAACCCCTATGCTTACGTACACAACAAAATGGCACAAATACGTTTAGTCTGGCGCAACCACCGTAAACTATTATTACCCATATGGGCAGAGAGATGTGGAGAAAGAAAACTGATCTTTGCCTAGGGAAAGAAAAACAACAACATTTCTTCCCCTAGGTACGTTTTGACGTCATAAACAGTGCTTCACTATATATGTAGTTGATTGTGTGTAAGAATAGCTTCCATGGTGGCAGTCATGTTAACAACTAACTTGCGTCATCAGCGATACGTATATCACAGCTATGACGAAACGCTGTCTCTTGTCCTCAACTTGTAAACTTGTTTTCGACAAGAGTAATCGTTTGAAATTCTTCTATAAAATTATAAATATTGATAATGGGTAATAAATAGAATACCCAACTCGCTACTCGGCAATACCGTTTATCTTGCACGAGTGAATTGATGTAGTCTTTCCCTCGCCAAAGGCTCACGAAGGAAGACAATAATTCACTCGTGCCAGATAAACGGTATTGCCTCGTAGCTCGTTGAGTATTCTCTAATGACAACCCAAACTGTACTATATTTGTCCATGCTGTATTATTATTATTCTTTACATAGAAATGTACGTTTAAAAGGACATTTCTGAGTTTGCTTCATTGTAAGATGTTTCCGACTAATACAATATTTCTACGATTAAGCTTATATATTAAATATATTTTCGTGTTTAGAATATCAGTGTCTGTATATTCAACGTGTTTCTGATCGTTTTAATATTTTTAAGAAGCCTAAACTTGATTTTGTCTTCAAATAAAAAAACCAAACGTACGAAAAAAAATATTTTAGGAAATTAAATTAAATTTAACCTAGTACAAATATTAGAACGATCAGAAACACGTTTAATATACAGCCACTAATATTTTATGCAGAAAAATATATTTTATATGTAATTACAATCGTTAAAAAGTCTGTTAGTCGATAACATCTTTAAAAATGCAGCAAACTCAGAAATGTCCCTTTAATCAATCAGTGGAAGAAGTTATATAGTGTATCAACGAATGTCTCTCTCAGAATGAATTTTTGTGTGGTTTTCAGATCATTGAATGAGCATAATAATGCTTCAGTATACATATGTCAATTGTTCTGCAATATATTTCTTAACTGTAGATTTAGGTCATATATAACTGTAAATAGTGTATGTATCATGTTGATTATAGCCTCTAACTGAATACGTAAACGAAGGTACATTTTTTGGTAAAAGTTTTAGTATTTTAGACCATAAACTATACAGTTACATTCAGTATGTATTAAGAAATTCTACTAACTCAAATTGTCTCTGTGTAAACATTCAGTGTGTATTAAGAAATTCTACTAACTCAAATTGTCTCTGTGTAAACATTCAGTGTGTATTAAGAAATTCTACTAACTCAAATTGTCTCTGTGTAAACATTCAGTTTGTATTAAGAAATTTTACTGACTAAAAGCATATTTGTGTAAACATTCAGTATGTATTATCAATTATACTCACTCACAGTATCTCTGTTAAACTTGGGCAATTTTTGTCTGCTCAACGGTAAAGCACTCGCCTGATACACGGACGGTATGGGATCGATCCCCGTCGGTGGGCCCATGGGTCTATTTCTATTCCAGCCAGTGCACCACAACTAGTATATGTAAGGCCGTGGTATGTGCTATCCCATCTGTGGTATGATGCATATAAAAGATCCATTGTTACTAATGGAACAATGTAGCGGAGTTCCTCTCTAAGACTATATGTTTGACCAAATGTTTGACATCCAATAGCCGATTGGTAATAAATCAATATACTTTAGTGGTGTTGTTAAACAAAACAAAGTCTAACTTAACCGGTTACTGCCTTTTAAGACATCGGCTTTGTCCTGCGGATGTTAATGCCGCGAGGCTATGCCGAACCGCTTTCGACCAGAGCAGAGATATCTTAAGACAGTGACCGGCTATTTTATTTATCCTATGTAATTGACCAGGAGCAGGCGGAAGTCGTATAACTTCAACCTAGCAAGGCTTTTGCGGTATGACATCATACAATATAGGCCTACACGAGTAAACGATGTGCCGACGTATCATTAAACAGAAATGTTTTTCCCTGGCAGTAACATTTTAACAGGTACGATAGACAATCATCCCAGTGATAGTCAATATAATTCATATATATAATAGTATATATATTGTTTTGTAGTCGTAAAGCCAAATGATGTCTGCACTTGTATTGTGTGTGTGTGTGTGTGTGTAACAGAGAGAGAGAGAAGGGGTGTGTATGGAGATAATAAGTATCAAGGTGTGCGTGGTGGTACCCCCCCCCCCCCAGTGTGAAAGTAGGAGTGTAGGAGTATTTACAATACAGTAGACAATATCCCACAGCCCATTTTGTATAGCTAATTATTTTTTATTTGTGCTTAAATTATATATCTGTTCCAAGATTAGGCCTAAACGCTATGCGAACACAATTGTTTTTCTATTTGTATCATTAATATTCTTACTTATGATCTCTTGATAATAATTTCATTCTGATTTATCTATTGTAATATACACAAGTATAATTTTGTTTTGTAACTCTGTCACTTCATCCCTGTGGTTGGGACAGATAACAAATGAAAACAGAGGTTCTGTGAGTAACAGAAATAATAAAAGTTTTAGAAATGAAAAATGTTTTGTTGTTGCTTTCTATTGGGAGTGGAATGGGTATGAGTCGGTGACTTAAGCTGGGAGGAGGACAATGTCAGTAAATAACTTGACGCCATCTTTGATTTATAAAATGGCATACATTTCCCACCTATTTTGGTCAATTTCTATGCTTCTAATTCATCTAAAACAATAATTTAAACTGCTATATCCACATTTTAATGTCAGTAAAGTAATGCTTTACTTAACATTCTTGGGACTTTTTCGGAGATGATCACGAGGGACATAATATATTTATTTATAGTTTTATACATTAGATATATTGAAACGCCTCGACTAATAATATGTTGGCACGCCTTTAAAATCAATTAAACGAAGTTAACAGCATAGGCGTACGGGCTTCCATTTTGTAAGCGGGACAGGCTGATTTTTGCCCGGATTAAACGAAAATGCCCGACTGTGGACTACTGCCAAACAGCTATACAGTGTTGCAAACGAATCACTACGCATTGTTATATGGACTGACCCCCCCCCCCCCCACCCCGCCACCTATTCCGTCTCGCATGCTAAGGGTTAATAGAATGATCTGCGATACCAGTTTCCACCTAGGCGTCCAATGGATGTGTTTAATGACATCTCAGCATAATTCTGATAGACAAAAATAGAAACCCACATTAACGACATAAGTTTGTTTTAAACATTTGCAACACGGGATGTTTTATGTGCGTAAACCCACCCAACCACACACACTCCTGTATTTCAAAGTGCCTCTTAAAATCCAGTGGTTATCGAATTAATACCTTTTTTTTTAGTGGGAACCATTGTCAAACAACTGACATTTGTTTACAAATCTGCATAGTTATATATCTTATACTATACATGTAAACCCCTACCATATTTATTAACAAAGGGAAATGGTCATAAACTGTCATACTTGTTTTATAGTATTTATTTTGATCCATCCAGACTGTAAAAAATTTACACATTTTACATTGGGACTATATTTTGTAGTGGAGGAATCAAATGTAATACTCCTAAACATTTATTATTGTGCAATATTTTGCATATTTTGTTTTAAAAAAACCCAACCCAAAAAACCCCCAATACGAAAAACTCTTACGTGGGGTATATGGGTTTTGTCATTGTTATTGTTTATGAGTATTTAATGCTCCAACATTACTTTGGGTAATAATACACTGTTGGAAATTACAGGTGGGATATAGAAGAATTTGACCTAGCTTACGTGGGGTATAAGGGTTTTGTCAAAGGATAAATACCCAATGTGATTAAAGTGTATGATATACATGCGAGACGAGCATTGTTGACATAATGATATGCGATGGTAGTTTCTACCCAGGCGGCAAGTGTTTTCGTTCAGTCTAAGTCTTATTCTTTTTACGTGCCCATATACTCCTGTGGTTTCAGGCAGGTCCTTCCAGGATCACGCTTCTGGCATGGCGAGTAACGTGACCCTGGACGGAAAGATAATTTTGAAGGGGATCATTTTGATATATTATTATAAAATAGGAAGGAGAAAAAAACAAAAAACAAACAAAAAACACTTTAGAAGTGAAATATAAAAATAATAAAGAAAACACATGTTCGTATTTCAAACTTCGGCGTGGCCGGGGTCGGTCAGGGGGCGGGGGGGGGGGGGGGGGGGAGGGGAGATGTGAGTGCTTCCTAAAGAAATATCTTCCTGCGGCCAAAAACCTAAGTCTACACCCCCCTCACCCCACCCCCGCAATATCCCACCATCCGCTCCCAGCCACCGTTCGATCCAATAACATGATCCCATTCATTTATTTCTATCTTTATTTTAGTACTTTAAATGGACCCCAACTCCCTGAATATTATAGGTATCCTTTTAAACGTAGTAACACCTCCCTGAATACTATAGGTGTACTTTTAAACATAGCATCAACTCCCTGAATATTATAGATATCCTTTTAAACGTAGTAACACCTCCCTAAATACTATAGGTGTACTTTTAAACATAGCATCAACTCCCTGAATATTATAGATATCCTTTTAAACGTAGTAACACCTCCCTAAATACTATAGGTGTACTTTTAAACATAGCATCAACTCCCTGAATATTATAGATATCCTTTTAAACGTAGTAACACCACCCTGAATACTATAGGTGTACTTTTAAACATAGCATCAACTCCCTGAATATTATAGATATCCTTTTAAACGTAGTAACACCTCCCTGAATACTATAGGTGTACTTTTAAACATAGCATCAACTCCCTGAATATTATAGATATCCTTTTAAACGTAGTAACACCTCCCTGAATACCATAGGTGTACTTTTAAACATAGCATCAACTCCCTGAATATTATAGATATCCTTTTAAACGTAGTAACACCTCCCTGAATACCATAGGTGTACTTTTAAACATAGTATCAACTCCCTGAATATTATAGATATCCTTTTAAACGTAGTAACACCTCCCTGAATACTATAGGTGTACTTTTAAACATAGCATCAACTCCCTGAATATTATAGATATCCTTTTAAACGTAGTAACACCTCCCTGAATACTATAGGTGTACTTTTAAACATAGCATCAACTCCCTGAATATTACAGGTATCCTTTTAAACGTAGTAACACCTCCCTGAATACCATAGGTGTACTTTTAAACATAGCATCAACTCCCTGTTTATTACAGGTATCCTTTTAAACGTAGTAACACCTCCCTGAATACTATAGGTGTACTTTTAAACATAGCATCAATTCCTGAATATTACAGGTATCCTTTTAAACGTAGTAACACCTCCCTGAATACTATAGGTGTACTTTTAAACATAGCATCAACTCCCTGAATATTACAGGTATCCTTTTAAACGTAGTAACACCTCCCTGAATACTATAGGTGTACTTTTAAACATAGCATCAGCTCCCTGAATATTATAGGTATCCTTTAAACGTAGTAACACCTCCCTGAATACTATAGGTGTACTTTTAAACATAGCATCAACTCCCTGAATATTATAGATATCCTTTTAAACGTAGTAACACCTCCCTAAATACTATAGGTGTACTTTTAAACAGAGGGGCGGGACGTAACCCAGTGGTAAAGCGCTCGCTCGATGCGCGATCGGTCTGGGATCGATCCCCGTCGGTGGGCCTATTGAGCTATTTTTCGTTCCTGCCAGTGCTCCACGACTGGTATATCAAAGGCCGTGGTATGTACTACCCTGTCTGTGGGATGGTGCATATAAAAGATCCCTTGCTGCTAATCGAAAAAGAGTAGCCCATGAAGTGGCGACAGCAGGTTTCCTCTCTCAGTATATGTGTGGTCCTTACCATATGTCTGACGCCATATAACCGTAAATATAAAACCGTGTTGAGTGCGTCGTTAAATAAAACATTTTTTTCTTTCTTTTTAAACATAGCATCACCTCCATGAATACCACAGATGGTCTTTTTAAAAGTGGCACCCGATCCCTGAATACTACAGCTGTATGTTTGAAATGTAGCACCCGATCCCTGAATACTACAGCTGTATGTTTGAAACGTAGCACCCGATCCCTGAATACTACAGCTGTATGTTTGAAACGTAGCACCCGATCCCTGAATACTACAGCTGTATGTTTGAAACGTAGCACCGCCTCCCTGAATAGAATGCGTCATTTTAAACGGAACACCACTCCCTGAATATTATAGTTGTTCTTTTTAAACGTAGCACCACTACCTGAATACTGTAGCTGGATTTCAGATTGACACGCTGGAGTGTATAAAATGTAATGACATAAGGTTAGTGAGACAAATTATTTAGCCACCTTAATACTCTATTTTTACACAAAGGCAAACTCAAGTACTTGACCACAAATGTGTGTGTGTGTGTGTGTGTGTGTGTGTGTGTGTGTTTGGTAAGCCCGCCATCAAAAGACACGTCAGACTATAAAAAGTACTGTCGGAAATAGAATAAAAATGATTTTCGTCGATTATTTCTTACATATTAAACAGACAAGTAAATATTTTGTAAATATATATTTAATTATAGTCTACCTAATTTAGCATTTACTTGTTTTGGCTCTCATAGATGTACAAAAAGTGGTTACTCTTGAAATTAAAAGAAATACGTCAGTAAACAGGTGATTTGTGAACTTTATTGGAACAGACTATAACAAATTTTGGTCAACATATGTCAATTTCATTGCTGTTACAATATTTGAGGGACCGTTTCTGATGATGGCTTACCCCTAATCCTCTCCAAAACAAAATATTTGTAGACATTTATAAGTAACTTTTGAGCAAAACTGTCAAGAACCATTTTGTGTTTGTGATCTATTTTCCAGTATTAAAGGTGCTATCTCAAAGTTGCATAATGACAGCTATTGCAAATCATGTTTTTATTAAATTTTGCTTTAACATTTAAAGACTACACCTTTAACTATAATTATGCCCATAATTATGATTGTAGGAAATGAATTTATCTACTAGTAGAAAATACAGTTTTATTGGAGAATCTTTATCACAAACAGATGATCACATATAACTTCTGATATAGCACCTTTAAGTGGTTGTAAGATTGTGTACATTTCTACTGTATTTATATTGAATTTATATTCACTAATTATGCTGGTCAAAATTAATAATTTATGCTGCAATTCAAAATAATCAGTTATCTTGCAGTTTTAAATTAAAAGTTTGTTTACGGGTAAATGAAATTGACACATATCCATCAAAATATGTTATAGTCTGTTCCAATAAAGGTCACAAATCTCCTGTTTACCGACATCTTTATTTTAATTTCAAGAGTAAACACCACCTTGTACATCAATGAGAGCCCAAACAAGTAAATGCTAAATTAGGTAGAGTTTCATTAAATAGGTATTTACTAAATATTTATTTGTCACTTTAATATGAAAGAAATAATTGACGAAAATAAATTGTATTCTATTTCCGACACTACTTTAGATTCTCCACTCTGTGTTCCTTCGTAGAGAAAAATCACTGACAATGCAAGCAGACGTGAGGAAATGTTATAGATATAATATGTATAATATCTGTAACATAATAGAGATCATGGTAGCGCTGGGTAACGCTGTCACAAGACGTGTCAACAAGCCAGGGCGGAGAAGCAAGTCCACAGTGGAGGTGAGTGTTGTGCGGTGTGTGAGCAGCGTGCAACTCACTCGTGTCGAGAATGTTAAATACTGCTCTGTGATGCATGTACAAAAGGTCACCGAGTTCTTCCAACCACAAACTCTCATTTGTTAATAAAACTGAGCGATTCCAGTACCGAAACATTTTTGTCTATGCAGAAATATTGTGATAAACATAAGGATGAGAAACTGAGATTTTATTGTACGTCGTGTAGTAAAGTGATTTGTCGAGACTGTAAACTAACAGACGTTGAAGGTCATAAGACAAAAGACATCGCCGATGTTGTTGAGAAAGCTCGAACTAGCTCAGCGAAAACGAAAGTAGAACTAGAAAAGTTTAAAGCAAGAATAGAAAAATCGATTGACCACATAGATGATAACAATACTGAAACGTCTAAACATATAAACGATGTTAAAGAAGAAATAAACAAACTTGCCGATTCACTGGTTGAGATGATAAACACCGAGCGTCGTAAAGAGATAGACAGAGTGGCAGACATACAGCAATCACACGGAAAGAAATGTTCAGATGAGCAGTATAGATTAAAACAAAGAAAATATTTTCTACAGAGTCAGATTGATCACACAGACGACATGTTGAAAGATGGACTTGACTGTGACGTGTTGGCAGCTGACAGCGAGATGAAACAACGACTGGCAGAGATACAGAAAGAACAACAGTCTGACTCTGATCCAGGTGTGCTGGATGTTGTCAGGTTTGCCGTCCGTAACGTTATGACACTCACATTTCCAATGGCAAGTAAAACTAATTTATCATACAATTTTAAGGGTCGTATTGATACAGCCTATCCCTGTGAAAGTGTGCGTTCTATCACTTGCACGAAAAACCAAACGGTACTGTTTACATATAGCAAAGAATCTAATCACTTTCTTTGTCTCTTTGACACATCGTCCAGAGAGGTAATATCGAAGTTTGAATTTAATCTGGATGAGTTGATAAATGAAGGAGATCATGGTGTGATAGAGAAATACAACAGAGAAAGCAAAGACAACAAAATACCTGCAAATGATCACACAGACCTGAAGAAACCATTTCCGTACAAGGACACCAATGACAATGGTGACACGTGCTGTGTTATCAAGGAGCATAACTGGGTTGGGATTCAAACTGTCAGCGGAGATGTCCGAACACTGACCTTCGACCCATTTGCTGAACCAGGACAGTTCAGACCTGTAGATGTGTACTGGGGAAACAATCAGGAAATCTTTATAGCGGACAGTGATGCAAATATGATTATTCTGTGCAGTCTTCAACATGGATGACAGAAGTCACTTGCACCAATTTTCGGTAATAGATCTCTTACAGCTGTAGTTATGGACACAGGCTGGACACTATATTTTGGTGATTTAAAGGGAAGGATTCATATTTGCCATATACAGTCTGATAGTTAACTAACATCAAGTGTTGTTTGGCTTTCTAAAGAACTCGCTCAAACCCTTGGAGACACGACACCAGGTTATAACCCATGTATTGCACAGACGTGGCGAATGGACATCTCATACTGCTGTAACTGTGGACGCGGAAGCAGTAACTAAAAACAATATAGTGACACGTCTTGACTACAAATCCATATGGGGCGGGACGTAGCCCAATGGTAAAGCGCTCGCTTTTAGCGCTGTCGGTTTGGGATCGATCCCCGTCAGTGGACCCATTGGGTTATTTCTCGTTCCTGCAAGTGCACCACGACTGGTATATCAAAGGCCGTGGTATGTGCTATCCTGTCTGTGGGAAAGTGCATATAAAAGATCCCTTGCTGCATTAGACAAAATGTACCGTGTTTCCTCTGATTACTATGTGTCAAAATTACCAAATGTTTGACATCCAATAACCAATGATTAATTAATAAATATGCTCTAGTGGTGTCGTTAAACAAAACAAATTTTAACAAATCCATAATGGTGTGTACTACAAATAGTACCCTACATAAAAATTATCAAATGACATGTTACTAGTATATTGTCATATGGTTATCAATGTTTGAAAAAGTCTTGAAATGTACTATTCACTATATCTGTTGATCACTCAAATATCTTTGTTTGTAATGAAAACACTTATTAGTTTACCTGGAAGACAAACTTTGAGTTACAGAGGCATTAGCATTATATTGATAATTGCAGTAGAGGTTGCCTGTTAACGAACAATGATAACAATTATTAGTTTCCTATTATGACAATAACTTATTTAAATTGAATACGATTATTTAATAGTCTATAATTTGTTTTACAATGTACACACGCAATCCTAATACTGCTTCTAATAACAATACTTCGGTGGCTGGGAAAGGACATCACATCGAATTATTTTTCTCGATCGATCGATTTAATATCTTGATCGATCGACTTATTATCTCGATCGATCGACTTACTATCTCGATCGATCGACTTACTATATCGATCGATTGACTTACTATCTCGATCGATCGACTTTCGAACTCGAAACTTTGCGTCGAGATAGGCGACTGGGATACCGTTATAGGTTATACTATACCATATAAAATCCCATAAGCAACAACGTTGTTTGTGGTTAAAACACTATATGAAATATATCAACAAAACTATAACTTTCATCCATCACATAAATACAGGCCAAATTGGAGAAGAACTAATCCCCATTCCCTTTGCCCTATCAATTTGGTCGGGATAATGTGAGCAGGTATGTATACACTGTACTAAAAGCCACCCACTGTTCACATCTCTCAAGTACACCCACTGTTGCAATAGCTAAGGCAACTACGTCTGTATCTGTAGCAGATACCATGATCCTTATGTAGCTTTGCTGATATGCATCGAATATGGAGGGGCATGTTGAAGCCCAGCATGTCCCAAATGGGACATCTTGTTCTTGGGCCAAGAGATGCCATATACTTTTGTTACATTTGTTTAAATCGTTTAAATTGTTGTTTGTTTAACGACACCTCTAGAGCACATTAATGAATTAATAATCGGCTATTGGATGTCAAACAATTGTCAATTCTGAGGACACCTGTCACATTTTGCCATTAGCAGCAAAGGGTATTTTATATGCACTTTCCCAAAGAAAGGACGGCACATACAAAATATTTTGATATACCAGACGTGGGGCTCTGGTTACATCATTTAAAGGCATGTGGACATTTTGAAGCTGTGCCTGCTCAAACGAGTGAGATTTTCACTCGGTTGCAATCCGTTCATTTGAAATAGACTACAATGAAGGATCAATTATCTGGGTGAAGCTATTGAGTTTTCCTATTCCAACCAGTGATTCATGAATGGCATATCATAGGAAATAGTATGAAATATGCTGTGTATGTATGTATATACTTTGTATGTACATGTATGTGTGTGTGTGCGTGTATCTACTATCTATGTATATGCATGTATGTATGGATGAATGAATGTAGGCAGGTAGGTGGGTGGTTGGTACGTAGTTACGTACGTACGTATAGATGGATCAATGTATGTTTAAAGTTTGTTTTGTTTAACGGCATCACAAGAACATATTGATTGATTTATTAATCATCGGCTAGAGTTTTAGAGAGGAAATCCGCTACATTTCCCCCATATTAGTAGCAAGGGATCTTTTGTATGCACTATCCCATAGACTGGATAGCACACACCACGGTATTTGATATACAACTCGTGACGCACTGGCTGGAACGATAAATAGTCCAATGGGTCCACCGACGGGGATCGATCCTAGACAGACCGCGTATCAGGCGAACTATTTACCACTGGGCTACGTCCTGTCTCGGATGGATGGATGCAAGTATGTATGTTTGTGTGTTCATGCGTGTCTGTATGTGTATCTGGTTATGTAATGTTTTAGCTATGTCCCAGTTATGGCGATACATTAATGTTGATTTTCACTTATATTTATAAGTCGTACTTGTCTAGCATCCCACATGATGATATCCCAGTTCTTCTTTCACAAAAAATATGTTTTGATCACTGGTATATGTGTGTGATATCTCCCTTCTTCGTCTGTCTGTCTGTCTGTCTGTCTGTCTCTCTCTCTCTCTCTCTCTCTCTCTCTCTCTCTCTCTCTCTCTCTCTCTCTCTCTCTCTCTCTCTCTCAAATCATATCATATATTAGGAATAAACGTTGTATTATGTGAGCCACTGGTATAATACATTATTTTTATTCCTACAGTACTTCTGTTATGTTCTAAATAAGTCGTGATAAACAGACCGTCACTTCATCTAAAACGATGTAAAAATACAAAATGTGCCAATAGTATACTGATGGAAAGAAATAAAGGATCACACAGATAGCAACAAGAAATAATGACTGCATTAAAATCAATTCATACTGTCAGACGTTGACTGGGAACATATAGGCAGTACATTCAACACTACAGACATCCAATCCCACATTTCAACTTGGTATGGAATACAGACATTACTATGCTAGTTGTGAATTAAATTTGGTCTACAATTTGATGTATTCCCTTATTTCTTTTCATCAGTATATTTGTCATGTACTGTCGACATTTAAGGCTTAGCCCAATAACCGTTCGCACACCCCTTTTCAAATGTCTGTCTTCGTCACAGGTGTGCTTGTAACCTGCGTGGTAGGGTGCATATTTGGGTGCGGTAGGGCGTTGGCGGTTTTGGCCGATAGGGAAGCCTGTTAGGAGGCCTCCCCCCCCCCGGAACGCCCCCCCGTGGAAATCCGGACTTACCGGAGTGGGCCTCCCGCCTGTTTGATCGCCGGATTGCCGGTGGCGCGGTGCTCCCCGCTTTACGAATCCTTTATCCTCCAGGGCCTAATTTAATAAAATAAAAATATATATATATATATATAAATATTATTAGTAACTAATTAATTATACTATACATCTATTTGGAACTGCCCGATCGAAATTGCAATTAATTGCACCTACTAATTATATATTAAAATAATAGAATGCTATAAGGCTTTTTAATTATGGTGCTATTATTAATATGTGAGTAATAATATATAAATATGATAGATCCCTATTTGTAATTGATTTATTTATTTATTTAAGTTTTTAAGTGGTCATACCACACTATTTAAAATTATCCCATGCACTCTTTTAATCCATCCCTTCCCCCCCCCCCCCCCCCCCCCCCCCCCCCCCCCCCCGCCCCGGAATCGACAACTGGCGATGTCAGAGGCTGAATCCGGGGTGGGCGTGCCTGAACCCTTGTGGATAGGGGCACGTAAATATAGTTGCCCGTTGCCCGTTGTAACCTAATACAACTACTTTGTATAAACCAGGATGTTGCCCGACAGACTAGGTAGCTGTAACAAGCGATACGGCTGACGGAGTACACTGAGCACGCAGTTTCCATTTACATTTACTCGTATTCATATCTTGTTCGTCTACTTTTGGTGACTCCACTGTCCAAAGGAAACCAAGCGAGACCTAACTGAAGGAAAGAAGACCTGCTTTCTTTTACGATGCACGCAACACATTCTAATGGGGGTTATATGGCGTCGTAAATGATGAAGGAGAAAACTCGCCGCCATCACGCCATCACCTATTCTTTTCGATTAGCATATAGCCTTTGTCACACCAGTTGTGGAGCACTGGCTGGAAAGAAATAACCCAATGGGCCCACCGACATAAAAAGTATGTCACCTCATAATAGTTTTAATCTACCTGCAACACAATAAGGTGTCACATGGTATTTATGATTTAAAGAGTAGTTTTGTTAGTAACCTTCATTTTAGCTGAAAATCGCAGTACATTTTAAGAAAAAATATTTAAACCCTGTACCGGTTTCAACCTCAAGTGTACACCTCATATCAAATGAAGACATGGGGGGGGGGGGGATTGATTGAGAAGACACCCAGCCCCCACCCCCTGCTCCACCGTGCTTGATACTACATAAAAGTATATTAACTTAGTGGGAATAGATAATAGTACAAATAACCAGTGTCGCATTTTACTACCAATTAGACCTGCATTTTATAACAAGACAATGTCTTTGTCTCTGTGTTAAATGTTTGTGGCGGTTTGTTTTGTTTTTTTGTTGTTGTTTTTTTGTCACAAATATAGGAATCTACACAATAGAAACAAACAAACAAACAAAAAATAAAACAAAACAAACAGAAAACAATACAACCGCAATTTAGTGTAAAATAATTTTTGATTCAATAAAACAGTAAAATGAATTTTTTGTTTTTACCTCCAAAGATGTATACTAAATAATTTTTGTTGGATAATAAACCAAATTTAATGTTCAATGTGTGTGTGTGTGTGTGGTGTGTGTGTGTGTGTGTGTGTGTGTGTGTGTGTGTGTGTGCTCGTGCGATTTTTGTGTATAATAGGTATACACCAATGAAGCGTGAATAATATGTAATTTATAACTTCCCTTAAAGATATTATGCCAATTATAATAAACATAATAGTTGGCTTGATTGGTTTCTCTTTGAAGTAAAATTAGCCAATTCGTGTACACCATTGGAATATTATAACAGTACACAATTACATACACTATTTTTAAAGTGCTAAACAAAGTAACTAACGGGTTATTCGTGATATAAAATGTGCAAACCAATATAACTATCAACAATAAAGTTTAATATTGTGTGCCTTATTATTATTCAAAATTACAGACAGCAACAAAATTTATAGTTCTTGTCATCCACGTAAAAATAGGGATGCGTTCAGCGACAAACGAACAGCACCAACGTTCAAGAAACTACATGGTAATGTATTAACTGGTTTCGATTCTGTTTAAATTTATTGTAATTAATTAAG
>NW_024534847.1:0-16860 GCF_016097555.1 Gigantopelta aegis
AGATTTTTTACAACTGTAAACATAACATTGCAATTCTAACATAGCTCTCTCTCATAGTAAACTTTACGAAAAAGAGTGTCTGCATTTTTTAGTAGATCTCGTACCAACTGAAAGTGTTTGTCTTAGTTGTTATTGTTCTATTAATGGGGTTCTTACCCTTTCAATTATAATAACTTCTTGTACTTCCATTCATCCACTCTCTGTCCTTCCTCTGTTGATCTCTTTCTCTCTGACTCTGAGATTTTTCTTCTACCTCACCTTCACTTTGATCATGTTTTTCACTCTGTCACCGTTCTCTATCCTATCCTTGTCCCTCTCCTTCTTCTTGTCTTTCACTATTCCCTCCTATTATGGTCTAGGTGGACTTCATCATTTTTCAAGTTTTCTGTTTCAATGGCATAAAGATGTATTTCAATATAATGAATATGTAATCGTAATAAATATGGAAATATTGTAAACATAGAAATAATCATACATACATGTAGGGTACATAGCTATATGGAGATATGTGTGTTACTACCTGAACATTGCAGACTATTGTCATTTGGTATTTTGATCCATGTCATTATGTGTTTCACATATCTTCATTGTTAGGAGGGTCTTCATTCTCCTGAGAGCTACCATCTTCCTCATCTGATGTGCTGTCTTCTTCTCCTTCATCTCCTTTCCTTACACTACCAAAACTCACAAAAACTGACAGGCAAGAAATAGAGCCCATATTGACTTCCTGGAGTAAAATGTCCTCCTGAAAGAATTTTGAACTTATAAGGAGGTATCCCATTATTGAGTGGTGCTCTCACAAACTGAAGAGAATTACATTGTTCTGGTGTCTCTAGTGCTACACAATGTTGTATATTGATATGAGTGGTTTTAGTAGTGGCTTTGAAATGAAAACTTACATAAACAGCACTGACAAGCTCGCTAACCTTAGGGAATTCAAATTCTCCTCCAGCAAGAGCTGTGATAGCCACTTCACATGTCTCTAATGGAGGTAGTATTCCTTCAGGGGTCCGATAGAGATAATCCATATTTCTCCCAATTAAAAAATTGAGACGGAGACTACTCTCCTCGGAGGAGAAAAAGAGTGTCTCCAGCTGGAATAACACTCTGAGATTGCCTATAACATAAAAATACAATTGATTAGAAGAAAGCCTATACATAAATATACATTAAATACTTTTTGTTAATTTGTTATACCTTTCCATTTGATTCAGATATGATGCCAAATCTTCAAGTCTCATTGTCTCATTTCTATATAAAAACATTAAACAGATATATAGTATACACAGAACTTCATATAAAAATAAGTACCAATTATCTAATAATATCTGCTACCTTTCAAGCTTTGTTGTAAGTCCTCAATTTGTTTGTCTCTCTCTCTTAGCCTGTGAAGTAAATGTGTTATGCTCTGTATTTTGTTGTTGATCAACAGACTCTTCAGTAACTATTAAAAAACTCATTAGTAAAAATACCCTTTATAATAACACCTAACTTTTACTAGTAGATGACAAAGAGATATTATGATCAGTTTAATTGTTTATGATCTTTTGATATAAATACTAGATCTAGTGATAATGTCATATAATGCCCCCCCCCCCCCCCCCCCCCCCCCCAATGACAATTATTGATTAATACCATAATTAATTACCTTTCAAACTCTGTTTTAACTCCTCAATCTGTTTCTCTATCTCTCTTAGCTGTAAAGTCAATGATGTGACAGTTTCCTGTAGAGTATCTCTAGCTCTCTCTCTTTCCCCGCTGACACTGACAGTAACTCCTTCTCAGAAGCTATGATGATAATAGTGTATTTACATATAATGAGTATATAATGACTCACCGTCCTTTTTCTTGATAGTATTTGTCAACTGTTTCTATTTGTAAAATCTTTGCTCTGTTCATTTTAGTACTTGCTTCTACAATTGTTTCAACTCAGACTCTATATACAAGAGAGAACAAGACAATATACAACATGTGTTGTTAAGATTGTAGGCTCACCTTTACTTTCTGTGACACTAGATATTTCTAGTGTTTTGTAGCTCCTCTTCAAGAACTATTAAGAGGCAACATATATATTATGATAAACTATAGATTAATCTTCCCATCATGATTTCATTTGGTATACCCAGCTAGTAGCTATGTAAGTTTAGAGTCTAAGCAAATGATGAAATGAAATGATGCAAAAGGTTCATACACAACCCAATTCTTAGCAACAAATCTTTGCAAGCAGTGCTCCAAACCTCATTAAGTTAACTAAAAGTTTTCTAGTTAGACCTGGCATCACACATACACAACATTAAGACAGAAATCAATAAAAGAAGTTATTCTAGAAATAATTGTATATCATTTATTAGTTAGAGTAAATGAAAATACATCAAAAAACATTCAAACATTACTCTTAAAATTATCATTGAAATGGGACATCTTTCAAATAACCACAGATATAATTCTTCATAATATACACATGTCTATTCTGACTCACAAAGACTACTTTTACATATATGTTAAATGTTAATTTATAAAATTTACCTTCATTTTTTAATGTCAAATCATTACTTTCTCTTTGTTTCAATTCCTCATCAGTAGCTATGATCAATAAAGGATAACATGTTTATTGACATTAATGCTTAACATACCTTCCTCTCTTTTCAGATTAAAATATAATTGTTCAGCCCCTCTTTCTTTATTTCTATAAACATCACATGAATAAATCAGTATGTTAGATATTTTTTTTTTATTTAGTCTGTAAAGACTGTAGCAGTATTTAATATTCAAGTATTCAATGATATGTGAGCCTTTGATATAAATGCTGTAACTATTAATAATGTGATGCAATGATAACTATGCAAGCAGTTGGTGTAGTAAAATATATAGTACACATAAAATAAACTAACTAAAATAACTGTAAAATATACAGTATATGTCAATGAAAAATTTATGAACTTTGATGCTGATTAGCTACAGTTTATAGGGATGTTTATGTGGATTTTATGTATTATTCTCTATGTTTGTTTTCTTTCATTCTTGGCATTGACATCTTTATATGTTTTGCATTTTTTTGAAATGTTTTTATTTACTTCTTTGTATCCTTATTATGCATCTAGACAGATTCATTGATGTAGGAGAGTCCATTTTTTGACAGTATCTTTATGTAAAAGTTATTGCATTATCATAGACAACTAATTTAATTCCTAGCTTGTTCAGAATCTCTGTTTCTGATGGGTGAATCGCAAATGTTAATTGAAAGTTGGTATATAAAACACGTGGTTAAAGATGGGTTAACTAAAGCCATACATTACACTTCAAGACTAGAAATGAGAACTAGTGAATTGAATTGTAGAGCAGGGAGTAGCAAAGTGGTGGAAGTGAAGCAAAGAATAGAGAAAAATATCAGTCAATTGAAGATTCAACTACAAAAATTGTAAGATCAGTGTCAGAGAAAAAAGGGAGATTAAGACTAAATTTTTCTTTCTTGTTTCTATATACAAATATTTGTGCAACTATTATGTCACTGTCAGCTCCTAACTAAATAGTAGTTTCTGAGATAATGATGAGAAAAATATATGATCATAATATCAGTTACCTTTCAAGACCTTCCTTTCAACTTCTCTATCTGATGGTCGCTCTCGCTCTCTTAGTTGTGAAGTTAATTTGGTTGCTTCTTCTTGTGCCTTTATATCAAATGATTGAAGTTCTTGAAAAAGCTAAAAAACACTAATTACAACCTTATCAGTAACTATAACATAAGCAATATATATTAATTCAAGATTTAGCTATATATGTTAAAAGATAGTTCTCACTTCTTTTGACTTCTACATTTGTTTCAAATGATTCTGCAAGAATATCTTTTACTCTTGCAATGTACAGCCAGTAGTGATCCCACTCTAATATGAAGACAACTGTCTCAGATTGAAAGATGAGGAATGTTTAATTCTTCTTTCAGACAAAGAGAAGCCTTTATTTCCCGGCCAAAAAATTGAATGGCACTTTTATACATTTCTATATGTATCTCAGCTTCTCTGATTCTGAATCGTTTCACAATACCCTCTAAACAACTAATATTAACCAGTGTACAGTGATCATATTACACCCATCTAGAACATCATCAATGACATAACAATGAGCTATTTGAGATTGAGGTGAGAGTAACCATCTTTAAGAAACTGTTTCAATTTATCCAGAGGAGGAGGAATTTCTGTTAATTTCTTCTCGGATATTATTGAAGGCTATTCCAAATTCATTTCGAATTGACCCAAATGTGGAGTCTAACTTTCGAGGAATTGGAATAGGGTTTAAGGCTTTATCTATACATTTAAAATAATTTAAATGGAGTGGTAATATCTCTCCTAGTATTTACCTAATGTTTGACTCCATTCACTACTTCCAGTATATTCTACTTGTATGTCATAGTCAGGAAATGCTTTACCTATTAAAATAGACTTATAACAAAAGTAAGTCTATGGTCAGTACTCACGATAATCCTGTATGATAGCATTAGCACATGTACAGTATTGCTATTGTTTTAAGAGTACACTAGCAAAGGACCTCCAGATTATGATAGTTGGTATGTACAGCATGACGTACAGCTTGTAATAGGACAAATAGTGCATTTTCTTTAGATTTAGAACATGCCATATCTCGTATATTTGCTAATATTCATTAGAAATAACACCTTCATCATGTAGTAACTGTGCTACCCTAACAGGATATTTAAGACATTG
Organism: Gigantopelta aegis; assembly: GCF_016097555.1. Classification (NCBI taxonomy): domain Eukaryota; kingdom Metazoa; phylum Mollusca; class Gastropoda; order Neomphalida; family Peltospiridae; genus Gigantopelta; species Gigantopelta aegis. The sequence continues at coordinate 4,719 of NW_024534847.1, forward strand.
AGAGGAAGTGCCATAATGATTGACTTAAAAATGTCACTGGCCAGAGAAGCTTGTTCTATGAAATAGAATTTACTAAATATATATTACTATTATATTATATTATACCATTAGAGTCAGATGGTGCTCCTAAATAAGCTTCTTCTTTTTTGGTATGAAGTCATCATCAGATATCTCTTTGTTTTTTTCTTAGTACCGCTTTCTTATATTTTGATTTACTTAACTCTGTGATTTCATGAGATTGCTAAGCAACAACATGTACATTGATTTATGAACAATATTGGTATTCAACCTGATCATTCCAAGTCCTCCATTGTATGATCATATTCTATAAGCCCTCCATTGAGTCCCTAGTAGCTTGATATTGATGACCACTATAACCTTCATTGCTATCTCTTGTATTGCTGTCATCTCATCATCTGGACACTTTTTGAGCTAAGAAAAAATAAGCAATTATACATAAGTTAATAGTGAGTAAAATTCTTACTATATTCAGTGATAAGGTTTTTCAGATAAGTCTTGTCTCCTCAAACTTGGATAGTACTATAGCTAACACTTTCAACTTCTTGCAGTCTTAAGATACTGCTAGTATGTATAGCAGATAACATAGTTGTCTTCTTCTCATCTGGGAGCCCTTCAATGACTCCATCTTATCAGTGTATCTTCATTGATGCATCTCTCACTAAATAAAGGCTGGACACTTTTACAGAATTTAATCAGACACTGTGCTAGATCTCTTCACATAAAACTTTGGAGAGTATCTTCTTCACTAAGGAACAAACCATATTCCCTGACTACATCAATAAAATGTTATAATCAACTTACCTTTTGTTAAGTATTGCTGTATGCATTTAGCCTTAATGACATGATTTACATAGTACCCTTGATGACATCAATCAATTGTTTCCCAGGTAACAAGATGTGACTCAGTAGTGGTTGAACCAGCTATGAAATTACTTCAGAGAGTTTGATGGCATCACGTCTCTTGGCTACATTTTTAAACCATCCAAAATACTGTGAGGAACTTTGAGACTTAACCCCCATCTCATTCCATAGTGACTAATATCAGCTAATAGATGAGTAGTTCATATTTAGTGGAGTCTTCCTCAAAAGAATCTGAAATATCTAAATGTAGTAACATGATGTTAAAAGGAACAACAATTATATCAAGTCTGTATGTTACCTGGTTGGTTGGTTTGAGGCCGTATGTGTGTATGGGATTTGAAGAATAGCACTTTGCTTCATTACCTGGAGTATCCATTCCTATAATAAGAACATTATACAATCCTTAAACAAACTAGCAATATACAGACATGGGGTAATAAGTATAGATAATGTAATCGACAATCTAAAAGTCAATGTAATAGTAAATAGTAATAGTAATAGACAATCTCAAAGTTGAAAGACTTTTTAGTATAGGTGGAAAATTTTTTAGGCCAGAAAGATGCAGACTTAGTGACACTGTCTTTGAAAAATTATGTAACATAAAGTGTAATGGACATTTGGTTTAGCATGCATAGTATATTGATGAATTAAACCTTGTTAATTTAATAGTGATAGTAATTTTCTTACTTTTAAGTGGTAATAGTGATAGAAAGATATGTCAAGTAATAGTAATAGTAATATATTACATTGCAATGTAATTGACCCCATGTCTGGCAATATAACATTAATAACATGATGTACCATGTCAAAAGGTTCTTATACTTACTAGTAGGGAGACTACAAGATTTCCACAATGTCTGCTCATACTCATGGGCGACAACAGTCATTAATTCCTTCCTCAAAACATTTATCACTTGTCTTCTGGTAGCATCAGGTTTGGTATCTAACCACAACTCAAACATTTTTGTTGTTTTTATATGGAGTCATCTGGTAGTCTTGTGAATATCTTCTAACTTCTTAATGTTCAGTTTCAGCTGAATCCCCAACTGATACCATTTACTACCAATACGAAGATGTGCACATAATTCATCATAGTGTTGGTTTTCTCTTCCAGAATTTCCTCAAAGATAGGTTTCTTGTAGCCATTGGTTCTTTGTCACACAATGCCACACCTCAAGATCTTAAGTGATAAGCGTATTACGTTGCTAAATAGAGTTTATTACCGTTATAGAATTTACTAACTGGATGCTAGAGAACAAGAGTTGGTTCTCTTTCTAATATCCCCTCAAATGATGGTTTCTTCCAGCCATCGTCAAATTGAGGCCGACACACCCCAGTATTTATTAAATTGGATTCATTCTTTTTAAGGAGAGATATTTGGACACAATCCCCACACCCACTGATGTTGATCACCTGCAGTTAATAGATTCATAAGTATCATATAACAGTGGAAATGTGATAGACAACTAAGAATTAAGTAATATTTTAAAATAAGAAAAAATATATGAAAATAATACAAGCACATTTATAGCTTGTATAAAAATATAACTAATATTAATTTTATCACTCAATATCAAACTTTATTTCTATATTCAGTGTTTCTTTAATGTTGTAGTCCTTCTTGAGCTATACCATTAGCTGCCCGTTTGTGGGACCTTTTTGTTTAACTAAACTCTGTAAAAATAGCTCACAATATTTCACTAATTCTTGACTAGCATGTATGAAGTTCATGCCTGATTTGAATTCCCTCATTATGTCATCAAACTTTGATGCATCTTTAGTTGTTTCAGATATTAGACCATGAGAATACATTTCTATAGCAACTGATTTCAGAGTTGCTTTCAGCAAACCACCAAGCAGAATATTGCTTAGTAAGAACATCTTGTTGATTCTTTTTAATTTCTTTAAGATTATCACCAGTAATTATAGCTACACTGTTACAGCAAATCAGAGCTATCACGGTTTTCCCTTTTCAGCTTTGACTCATCTTCTGGTATCTCGTCATCTCCTCGTGACTGTTTTTCTTAATTTAACTCCATTGTAACTTTATAAAATAAAAGTTGCATCAAAATATTTTATGACTGATATTATAATGGTGTTTTCTTACTGTTTAGAGATTTTTTTTTTGCCTTAAAATAAGTTGATAAATAAATCAACATTCCATTCAACTCCTAAAATGGGAACTTTATAATAAGTCTTTTAGCTGTGTCAGGTCCCAGATCTGCACATACATCTACTAAACAAAACGGAGGCTCAGGGATGTCCAGTACTCCCAAACATTTTAATGTCAGTATATTTCACCTAAAAAGAGATTATATAATTGATAGAGTATATTGTGAAATAATATTTTCTTACCATAAGGTTCCATATGGCAAAATCACCCAACCTTGAGGAATTTCATTCTGATATTTTTTAATATCAAACTCAATATCATTTTGTGATTTTAATACTAAACCAATTTTCTGACCTTCTTCAGCACGAGGATGACATCGTCTGATATACTAAAGTGATATAAGTAAACAAAATAAATTAAAACATATGTTATATAATAATTGTTACTTGTTGAAGTGCATTGAGATGTTTAACAACTGTAAACATAATTTTCCATTCATATTCTAATGTAGCTTTTTCCTCATAATATACTTTACATAATAAAGAATATCAGCCTTTTCAATTTGTTTAGGCGTAACTAAGATAAAAAACAAAGTTAGGATTAAATGAAATTTTTCTTACTATTTTGTGATGTACTAACAGTTGTATCACTATTTTGTAATGTTTTGTCGTACTTCATCATCATCTTCCAAATTTTCAGTTTCTAAAGTAGACAGTCATAGACAATAATGTCATATATATATAGATCAAATAAATACAGTCAAGATCATTATCAGGATTTTACTCACTTGTCTCTATTACTTGTATTTCTAAATCCATATCATCACATATTTCATCATTTTCCTTTATCTCCAATTCTATAAACATATAAATATAAAAGTAGAGGTATGTTTTACTACTTACCTTCATAACTAGAAAAGTTGGCAGATCACTTTTCTTCACTGATGTGAGTTTCTTCATTTTGCTGTGAGTTATCATCTGATGTGCTGCCTTCTTTTCACCTCCATTGTCTTCAAGGTCTTCCAATTCCAAGTATAGACCAAATGACTAAATTGGGCTAAAAGACTAAAGGGTTCTACCCTTTTCAATTATAATAACTTCTTGTACTTCCTCTTCCACTTTTGTCCTTCCGTCTGTTGATCTCTTTCTCTCTGGCTCTGAGATTTTTCTTCTACCTCACCTTCACTTTGATCATGTTCTTCACATTCCACCCTCTCCTTGTCCCTCTCTTCTTTCTTGTCTTTTACTATTCCCTCCTATTATTGGTCTAGGTTGACTTCATCATTTTCAAGTTTTCTGTTTCTATGGCATAAAAAAATGTATTTCAATACAATGAATATGTAATCATAATAAATATGGGAAATATTGTAAACATATAAATAATCAACATACATGTAGGTACTAGCTATATGGATAGATGTGTGTTACTACCTGAACATTGCAGGACTATTGTCATTTGGTAGTTGATCATGTCATTATCTGTTTCACTATCTTCATTGTTAGGAGGTCTTCATTTCCCTGTGAGCTACCATCTTCTTCATCTGATGTGCTGTCTTCTTCTCCTTCATCTCCTTTCCTTATAATACCAAATTCACAAAATTGAATGCAAGAAATAAGCCATATATTGGCTTCCCTGGTGTAAAACGACCTCCTGGAAAACATTTGAACTGATAGGGAGGTATTCCATTATTGAGTGGTGCTCTCACAAACTGAAGAGAATTACATTGTTCTGGTGTCTCCAGTGCTACACAATGTTTTATATTGATAGTGAGTGGTTTTTAGTAGTGGCTTTGAAATAAATTGCATAAACAGCACTGACAAGCTCGCTGCCTTTAGGGAATTCAAATTCTCCTCCAGCAAGAGCTGTGATAGCCACTTCACATGTCTCTGATGGAGGTAGTATTCCTTCAGGTGCAGATAGAGATAATCCATATTTCTCCCAGTTAAAATATTGAGGTTGATTATTCCCTCGGAGTAGAAAAGAGTGTCTCCAGCTGAATGACACCTCTGAGATTGCCTATAACATAAAATCATGATTGATTAGAAGAAGCGATATATTGTAACATTAAATAATATTGTCTATTTGTTATACCTTCCATCAGATTAAGATATGATGCTAAATCTTTCAAGTCTCATTTGTCTCATTTCTATATAAAAACATTAAACAGATATAGTATACACAGAACTTCATATAAAAATAAGTAACAATTATCTAATAATATCTGCTACCTTTCCAGCTTTGTTGTAAGTCCTCAATTTGTTTATCTCTCTCTCTTAGCGCTAGCTGTGAAGTAAATGTGTCATGCTCTGTATTTTGTTGTTGATCAACAGACTCTTCAATAACTATTAAAAACTCATTAGTAATAAATGTCCTTTATAATATAACATACTGTTACTAGTAGATGACAAGAAGATATCATGATCATCACCAAATGGATCTTCTTCAATTCTGATAATTACATTAATAATCACAAGATTAATGTCATGTCTTAATGAACCTTTCTTTTCTTTGTTAGATAGTGTGGACTCTTCTTCTCTAGTCTTTGTCTGTGTTTCGTCTAGTCCTTCATTAGTTAACAATCCTGAGCCTTGGTATGACTGCTAGATCTAATGCGAGTGACAATACCATATAATGCCAGTAAACCAATTGATATACCAATATCAGTTACCTTTCAATTGTAAGCTTTGTTGAAATCATTCAGTTTGTCTCTCTCACTTAGTTGTAAAGTTAAAGATGTAGTTACTGTCTTCTGCAGTGTCTCTATTTCTGACATTAACTCCTCTTCAGAAGCTAATGTTTTACTTTCTATGTCATCACTGGTCTTCTTTTGAGTGTATCTTGTTCCTCTTCAAGACCTTTAAAGAATTAAGATGATAGGCAGAAAAGAGTATAACAGATGATATCAATAATGTATTGATTGAAAATACTGAATATCTAGGTATTATTGCTAGCTATTTGTAATATATCACTCATCACTGACATACATTTTCCATCTCATTTCTACTACTAGGTAATCCTAAGATAGGTTTGGAACATATGTTAATTTACAATGTTTGTTTTATTCTATTGTGTATGTGACTTTTAAAGCTACCAAATTATTCACAAGAACTGACCATTAATATATATTATATATATATATATATAGCAACTAATGAATTTAGTTATTCATATATAAACATTGTGTTTCTATAGTGCCCATATTAAAAAATCTCAAGTCTTTTGTATTAATAAAAATAGTAGTTGATTATAACCATAACCATCACAACAATCCTAGGATGATTGTCTATATTGTTAAATCCATAATGTGACAGGTATATTAACAGTATTTTTAATTCTTTCAAATGGTATGTGTAATTCTTTGTTTTTTATTTTAGTTTCATGACTCACCTTCTTTGGTCTTCAGAATATTAGTCATCGTGTCTAACTGTGAAACTGTTGTTTTGTTCATTCTTTTTATTCTTTCTAACTCAGACTCTATATGCAAGAGAGGATAAGACAGTACACAACATGTAATGTTAAGAAATAAGAACACACCTTTTTTCTTCTGACATCTCTAGTGTCTTTTCTGTGTGTGGTTCCTCAATTTCTTGATCACTCTCTTCCATTTGTAAAGTCATTGATGTGATCTTTTTTTTGTAATTTCTCTTTGTCTGATAGTAATTCCACTAAAATAAAAAATAAAAAATCACAATACTATACCTTTATATCTTACCTTCCCTTCTCTTCAATTGTTCAATCTGTTAAAATCATTGCTTTGTTCATTTTAGTACTTGCTTCAAGTGATTTGTTCAGGTTTGTTCATGTTCTATATACAAGAGAGAACAAACAGTACATAACATGTGTTGTTAATAGCAACATTTACCTTCTTTAACATAGAAATTTCCAATGTTTTCTTTTTGAGTATGTCTAGTTCCTCTTCAAGAGCTATATCAATACAATATTAGTGCCTTATATTTTTATTAATATTAATAAATATTATAGAATAGACATTTTTAGGACAATATATATTGTAATGTGACATTGTCTTGTACATGTAAAGTACCATACTTCAACTGTGCAAAATATTTTACCTTCTTTTTTTTTAACAATGATATCAAATTATCAATCTCTATTTGTTTCTGCTCTAAATTTTGTGTCAAAGACTTTAATTCCTCATCAGTAGCTACATGTAATAGAATACAATGGAACAATTAAAACATCATTATAGTCCCACATATTAAAAAAATCAAATATATTGGTATAATAAAAACAAGCAGTTGATTACAACATAATCATCATCACAACAATCTTAGGATGAATGTTTGTATTATTATATTCATAAGGTGGCAGGAATTAGAAGTATATATCACATAGTTATATATTATCTACTATATCAGTTACCTTTCAAACTTTGCTTTAACTCCTCAATCTGTTTGTCTCTCTCTCTTAATTGTAATGTCAATGTTGTTATTTATTTCTTGTAGTGTCTCTATCTCTTTTTGTCTCTCAAACAGATACTGACAATAACTCCTTCTCAAAGACTATAAAGAATATTCCATTAAACACAATATCATGTTGTACATTATTAATATATCACCTTTCTTTTTCTTGATGGTATTTGTCAATTGTTCTATCTGTAAAATCTTTGTGCTCTGTTCATTTTTAGTACTTGTTTCTAACAATTGTTTCAACTCAGACTCTATATACAAAAGAGAACAAGACAATATACAACATGTGTTGTTATGAACTCACCTTACTTTCTGGGACACTAGCATTTTCTAGTATTTTCGTTTTGTGTGCCTGTAAGCTCCCTCTTCCAGAGCTATATAGAGTGACACATTATTTATAATATATTACAGATTTATCATTCTATCATAGTTTCATTTAGTATAGCTCTGTAGTAGTAGTTACATGTACAGTAAATTAATAAGGAAACCATGTGACTTAGCAGCTTTTGAAATGAAACCAAAAGTTCATGCACCAAACCAATTTTTTAGGAACAATGTCTTGAAAAACAGTGCTCCCATGTATTGTGACCTGGTATAAAATATGATGAAACATCAAGAAAAGAAAGCCAATGAAAGAGAAAGCTATTCTATAACAAATAGTACGTCATTTGTTAGCTAGACTAAATAAAACAAATAATATATCATACATTCATTAATTACACAATAATGGAATTACTTTCAATAAACATAGTACAAACTGTTATGTTAGTTGAACTGACAAACTACACTTGTCTTGTGAAGTAGTTAAAAAATTACCTTCCTTTGTTGATACCAAATCATCAATGCTCTCTTTGTTTCTGTTGTACTATACTACCTTCAATTCCTCATTTAGTAGCTATGATCAATAAAATATATAAAATATTTTTTATTGACTGTTATAGAAGATTCTATACATCCAAATACTTTGGTTAACTTACACTCAAAAACTATCAGGCCAAAGATCAGTGTATTAATGTATTACTGGTAACACTTAATTAGTATAGTATAGTATTTATTATAGACACACTGTCTAAAAAAAAAAAAAAAAGTATGACAGCATATTGGACAGTTAATACATGATTGTTTATTTAACTATAAGTAATTTTGATTGGCCACTTCTGATTGCAGCAAAACTATCACTAAAGAGGGGGTGTAGCAATGTCATATTGAGACAACACATATGTATGAAGGATTGAAGTATTTTTAAGCTAGTTGTTGTATTAATGCAGAGTGCAGATTATCCAGCCATATTAGACAGTTAGTTTATCTAATAATACATACATACATTTATATATATATATATATATATATATATATACTAGTATATATTATATATATGTATGTATGTATGTATGTATGTATGTATGTATGGTATACATACTGGGAAACATTATGTATGACCTTTGTTTACCGTAATATAGTAGTATATGAATATGGCCTGATACTGACTACTTTAAAGAACATTACATTAAGGACATGAATAGACACTATTGCAATAAATACATTCTTCTTCTCATGTTATGGAACATCTTCCCAATAGAGCTTAACCTCATTACTTCTGACTTCTAATTTCATTGGCCATTATCAAATCTTTCTCCATATATGGTCCTAACTTGTACAGACTTAGCCATGTCTCCAAAGGCTTTTGCTACACAATCTGTAATATGTCTAAGTCTGTATTTGTCAGTCTCCCACTCCAGCACAAACTCAATAGTCTCACATGTGAGATATTATGAGAAAATGAAGCTATCTTGAAGCTCTGTTTAAGGCATATATCAGTTTTGATCTTCTCACAAAACTTTATCAACAGCTGTTTTGATTCTGTAATGTATGGTCTAGCTGCTGTGATTTGTAGTGATGGACAATAGCCTCCAAACACCAGATGTAGTAATGGTACAATTGTCTTGTACAAGTTCCATAACATCATCAAATGAATTAGCCAAGATATTTTAGGTCTCAGCTCTTGAAACATCTGTGAAGATATGTTTTGAGATTTTTCATGAAGGAATAACCAGCTTCAATGAGAGGTGAAACTGCTTCAATGAGACTTCTAAAAGTCACTATCATCTGATCAAAATCATATTGATAAGTACCTTGAAAATTGACTTGGGAAGGAAATGTTTTCTCTATGAAAGTGATAATGAAATTAATATTATATAAAATTATTTACCATATTCCTCGAGTATATCTTTAGCAACAGGTACTGTTTGTTCAGATTTCAACAAGACATTTGTCAAAAAATTTTAATTTGTTAGGGTCTTCATACACTGTAGTACAAAGTGCTCTCAATGGACCATCTCCGTAGCACACCTCCCAATCTATTGACTTCATCTATGTTTCCTTAGAGATCACTCTCTCTGTATATAACATCTGAAACAATCTCCACAGGAAGAGTAAAGTGGTAAGATCCTATCAGAGTGTTTCTGTAACATGTTGACAAGCTGGAGCGGATAAAAGGACAAAATAAATAATAAATATTTTATAATATAATTATAATTATATGTATTACTAATAATAATTTATACCTATATCTAATCAAATTTTTCATGTTTTGTTTCCAATTCTTCGTTTTGAACATATTGTTTTTCTCTTTCTTGAACTTGGTATAATCAATGTCCTCTATTATTAATTATTTAAATATTTTTTTAGATCTAATAAACACAATGTTCTATTTACCTCTAGTTAAGTACTCATGTATTTCAGTAACTTTCTTAATATTATTAACAATAGGACTCTTAATAGCATCAATCACTGTTTCCCAGGTAACAAGATGTGACTCAGTAGTAGTTAACCAGATCCAATCACTTGATCAAGTTTGTAAGTATTACTTAAAACTGACTACTTGTTAAACTATTTAAAACCTCTGATAAACCTTCAGTGACACACCAATATCAAACCACTTGTCATTATACTCAGCTAATAAATTGAGTTAGTTCATGTTTAGTAGGAGCCTTTTTAAACGATCTGAAATATCTAAGATATTAAGCAGGACTGTCCGTTATATCAAGTCTCATATCTTACTTAGTTCTTGAGTTTTAGGCACTATGTGTGTATGAGATTGAAAATAGCACTGCTTTAGTACCTGGGGTATCTATTCTATAATAAGAACAGTACACAATCCATAAACAAACTAGTACTATAATATTTATAACATGATGTACATGTAAAAAGGTTATTGTACTCACTAGTAGGAAGACTACTGGATTTTCTCAACATTTGCTCATACTCATTGGCAACAACAGGTTTTCTTCTTCGATGACTTCCTTCCTCAAAGCATTTACCACTTGTCTTCTGGTAGCTTCGGATGGTATCTAACCACAACTCCAAACATTCTTAATGTTTTGTAAGTAGAATCTTCTGGTAACTTTTGAATATCAATTTTCTTAACTTCTAGGGATCCAGTTTCAGTATAATCCCCAACTGAGTACCATTTACTACCAACACAAAATATGTTCACATAAATTCTTCAAGTTGTGGTTTCTCTCTTCCGTATTTCCTCAAAAGATAGGTTTTCCTGTAGACTTGGTTCTTGGTCACACAATACCACACTCAAGATCGTAAGTGATGAGCGTATTGACGTTACTAAATAGAGGTTTATTACTGTTATAGAATTTACTAACTGGATGCTAGGAAACAAGAGTCGGTTCTCTTCTAATATCCCCTCAAATGATGATTCCCTGCAGTCATCGTCAAAATGTGAGGCTGACACACCCAAAATTTGGGCAGGTCAATTATTTATTAAAATGGGATTCATGAGGAAATAATTTTTATGACGCTCAAATGGAAAGTATTAAGAATGCTTGTATTAATTAACCAATGATGATCTGTTTCATGCGTCATCTGATCAATACTCCTAGTAATAATACATTAATATCACTTGATAGTGTAATAAATAAATGGACCTTTCTTTAGTTTGTGATCGAAGATAGTCAACTTCTTTTTGTAATTTGAGGACTTCTTTTTCAATTTCAAAATTTTTATAAACTAAAGTAGTTTAACTAAATAAAATAAACAAAGTATGCTATTATACCAATAACAAATACACTTATCATTCATTCATTCTACCACATCTATGTTAAGAGCCAATTTCACTGAGATAATATCATTGATTAACGGTGACAATTGTATATGTTAACAACATCGACGAAGCTGTTAAAATAACTAAAACTAAATACTTTAAGTTAAAAATAAATACTTTAATTAACACATAAGCAAACCAGGGAACTCATAGTTTCACAAGGAGGGGAAGAAGCAACCAATACATAATGGCTATTGGAATTGTCCTACTGAAAAAATTTTTTGGGGTTTCAAGAGTTTTGCATAACTTGGAGAGGCACATATACAATATTCAATCTTCATTGACACGGTTTAATGTATTAATAAGTGTCATCTTCCCACACAAGTCAAAAAGTCAACAGAAAATTGCCATTAATACTAGAGATCCATATTATTTTTTATTATGTGATATATCTTTACCAAAATAATATTTGAGAAGAACAAGTGATAAAATATAAATAGACACTGTTTAAATTATCTCAGCGGTTATCATTAAGTTCCATGCCAAGTTCTACTAGTTAAATACAACTTAGTAATAAATTCAGTCAATTATTAGACCAGTAAATGTTTATAGCTACAAATGAATTATATTAACTGAAAGTGAAATAATAAAAACCCAAACAAC
>NW_024534848.1:0-23562 GCF_016097555.1 Gigantopelta aegis
GAGGCTGGGAACTATGCCTTTATTCTCTATTCCAGTATCTACAGTCTACTTTTTCTCCTTCCTGGAATCTTATCATGGGTTTGTTGATTTAAAAGAGATTGCATTTCTGTTTGAAAACTAAAACTTTTTTTGCTATCTACACTTGTATTGTTATATTGGTTTTTCTCGAGGATTTCATTTAGCTTTTGATCCCTATGGTGTTCTAGGCTGGATTCAACAGCAGTTTCCCTCAATGGACCATCATCCACGGGCAATTAGCTCTTCTTGGATTTGGATCCCAGCATCACAGCAAGTTACAACACACTGGTCTTTCTGACATTGTAAAATCGGCTGAGATGGGACAATCCCGGTTTATGGCACCAAAAATGGGAAGGTGTCATTCCTTTGACAGTTGGACATTATACCATTGCTATTATAGCTGAAGTTGATTGCTAACACAGCAAGTTATCCCAGCTTTAGCTTCAGTGATTATATGTGATGTTTTTCTTTTCATCATGGGGACTCTTGGTGTGTATTGTCTACCTTATTGCTGGTCATCGTTTACTGAGAAAAATTAATAGTCAGTTTTGCACAAAGTGTCCGTATATCAAATTCATTTAGTTCAGAAAAAAAGAGAAGATGGTGGAGACAACGACAAGAAAGCCGAGTGCATTACAAGATGAAAATACGAGAGACAGTCCAAAAAGAATTTCACAGACAGTTCGCAAGATAGCCATTATAACTTACTTCACAGCAATATTGACCAATAATTATGCTTGTCATCAACTTGGTCAACTTATCCTTCGCTTCATGGTTTATTTTCTTCCAATGTTGGGATTCAATGGCTTAGGAGAAACTATCAGATGGTTTGTTCTGCAAGGAGCTATTAAACATTAGAGCTGCACTTGCCATGTTAATGATTATTCTGTCATGATTTGAGAATCATTGTTGGTAGAATGATGTCCATGTGTTGTTTTTGCTGACCAATCTCAAAACCACCACAAACCTGTACCAGTAATGTAAGCACTGACCCAATCCTGGACCTCTACCTCAGACTACTAGTCTGGAATCACTTGGAAACTAAACAACATCAGTAGAAACCATCAATACCACGAAATTTTTTTATTGATTCCAGACAAATGATTCACTGGGACCTGCCAACATCAGTTTAGTAAACAGTTTACACTTAAACATTACATTGAGTCCTATTATAATTTTAATGGCCACATGCAAATTTATCCATACAATTATCTACTCCTGACTAACTGTACTTATATATAAATTACATAATTTCTTAGAACAATCTCTAATTTTTACATTATATAGGTTATGTATAATTATACTTTTTAATGGTCATAAATTACACTTACATTATCTTCTTACATTACTAACTATTTTTGTTTTTTGTGTCAATTATACATATGGTTATTACATATATTCCACTTCAAACTTGACAGCATGACCATACGTTGAATGAATTATGTCCAATTTGCCAGCTGGATTGGTAAGGTCAATGAGACCAGAATGAAACAAAAACCGTCAAAGTGCATGCAATTGCTAACCAACAGGAAGTTCTACATGGTAGGTACTAGTGGGAGCTTTATAAGGGAAACCTCTATATTATCATGATTGGACACCTACACTTGTTAAATGTGTGTCATTATATTTTTGGTTCAATGCCAACTTGATAATTGATGGGGTGGTGGGATTTGGCATGAAATTTGGAAAAACCCAGTCATTTCTTTGTTGGTCAAGTCCCACACACTAAATGTTTCAGTGCGTGGAAGAAGAGTCCCAAAACTTTTTTAAATTAAAGATGAGGGATGACTTGTCACGCATTTTCATTGTAGAATCTAATACATCTGATGAATGTATGCGAGGGAATTTTATAAAGAAATGTAGCATGCAAACTGCATTTAGTAATCTTGTTATTGAAACAATTTGCTTTTTGCAAAATGAACAAAAGGATCATCATATCATTGTTAAGTCTAGTTTTCCTTTTTTAGTCCTCGTGTCAACACTTTCATGTTCCTCCGGGTTTGCTGGGCCTTCTGTTTTTCACTTTTGAGCTTATCCTCATTATCATTATCATGTTTCTCTAGGACTATTTCTCCTACTATCTGTACTTGGCTGCTTAGGACAGGTTTTCTCTTCTTCTTTCCCCTTTTTCATCTTGTAAAAAACTGGTTTGTCCAGTTCGGTTACCTCATCTTCAGTGGGTTTAGCATTATCATCTTGGTTTTCAGTTTGCTGAGATGACTTTTTCTTTTTCTTTTTGAATTTAAGAGTGAATAAAAATGGTTTAAATGAATCAATGACAAAACCACGTTTTTCATCAGCCAGGTTTGGGAGAAGGCAAAATAACCACTTTACCACCGGGACAAAGTAATAAAGCAACGCCCACACAACCACGAACTTATTAAGATAAACTAATCTTAGGGGATGTTTTATTGAATACGTCTCAAAACATGAGAAGATTATTTTTAAAGTGTGTATACTAGTTCACAAGGAGACAATGAGGAAATAGTTGAATGACATCGCTCATTTATAAGTGTCAATATATTATATGGCTCATTATGCTCCTCCATGAACAGCAATGGTATGTTATAAAGTGTTATGTAGTTTGGTGGGTGTACTCTATTAATTTTTTTCCAAACTAACCTATAGAGTGCAAGTAGTAGGACCAATAAGACCCATCATTATCACACTGAGAAACAACATACCCATTTTTGAGGAGTCGGGCCATAGTTGTTGTAATGTAAATCCAATTTGCCACCACTGAGGATGAGAGAATAAGAGAGAGGAGAGAGAGAGAGAGAGATAGAGACGAGAGACAAGAGACAGAGAGACAGAGACAGAGAGATCAACACTGTATTTATTAACACCCACATACATATAACAGTCCTATATATAAAGTATAAACGTTGTGGGACCTCCTATTGCCCATATATAAATCTGTCAAATTATATAAAGTAAACTGATTGATAATAATAATGTTGTTTTAGCCTTTCGTCCGAAGGAATCTTTTATTTCTTTTACAATAGGTGACCAATCAATACGAAATCTTCTAAACTTTCTTGTGTAAGGGAAGTGGGTAGACATTCAGATGGATGGAAATGGGGGGATGAGAATGATGAATGGGTGGGTGGATGAATGGATGGATGGGTGAGTGGATGAATGGGTGAGTGGATGAATGGATGGATGGTTGACTGTGAGTGAAGGGTGGGTGGATGGATGGATGGATGGGTTAGTGGGATGATGGATGGATGGGTGGATCACCAAGTGGGTAGATGTACATAACACAATAATGTCAACAATACCTTTTTAGATCTTGGTGATAACCTTTGCTTTCAGTATAATCCTCTTCTTCTGTCTCTTCTTTCTTTTCAGCTCCATTTCAATTTTTTTACACCACAACAAGATAATGACATTCAAAAAGTCTAGAGTGATAGACAGAGAGAGAGAGGGAGGAAGGGAGGGAGAGAGGGTCATAAATCCAAGTACGTAATTATTTCATTAAGTAACACAACTTATTTTTAACTATTAAATTGTGGACTGTTGCTTTCATGTTACATGTGTCGAAAACAAAAATTTGATTAAAAGTTCTAGACAATCAGTGAACTGCCCTTTACTGCTTTTATAATCTACTATAGAGAATGAAGCCATGTGCACCAAAATAAGACATGTGATTGAATATTGATACTCTCTCTCTCAAACCTTACTTCTTACAATAGTTGGCGCATCCAGATCTAGTAGTAAACTGAACTAAGTGCGGGGGATGTCACTTTTAGTAGCTTATGGTCCCATTGGGCTGCCATTAAAGCATCCAGTAAAACTTAGCTCCTACAAGTAACAATCAATCTTATTTAAAACTAGAACCATCTGTATAAACAAAAATTCTTAAGTGTTTTCCGGTAAATTGTATGCTAACTAAATTAATTACATACCAGTGCTATATTGGACTTTCTCTTTTGGATTTGGTGCTGTCTGTGTGGTAACTGATGTCCTCCAAAATTTTCAGAAATTTTAGCAAACTCCTTCTTCTCAGCATTCTCAATTTTTGTTTCTTCCATGATATCATCATCTTCCATGACATCTGATGCTGTTCCTATCATAACGATAAAATATTCGAAAATATATTAATTTAAGAGTACAAAAAACAATAATAAATCGTTTTTAGTAATAACTTACTGCTTCTTTTTCAATGGCTAGAACTAAAGACCACCTACTGCACAACCACCAAGGAAGAGAAGCCATTATTATTAGTGTGTGGGCTCATTGTCCTGCTTGATGTATGATCAAGTATGTGCAAAGGATCCAATGAAGGAGATAATTCAAATACCTGGAAAGTCATGGAATTGAGCGGATAATAGGTTTCAGTGTACTATTTAGCTGTATTTCAATATCTGTATCGTTTTCTCTACAACATCGATAGTTTGGTTTATCTTACGATAATAAAGTATACAAACCATGACGGAAGCGGATTTCGACGTGAAGCAGTCAAGTTTTTAGGCAGCTTAGGCACTAAAAGTAGGTGCAGACTCTTTGGATTTTTTTCAAAGACAAAGTGTAGTACTTTTGATAGTGGACAAGAAAGGGCTTTTTTTAAACACCCTCAACAATCTAGATCGAGACTGTCCATCGTCCCATCTCACGGCAACACTGAAAGTATCATGTCCACTCGCCTCATCATCGCATGGTCAACCATTGGTAACTAACCCCCCACAACACCGCCTTGAAATCAATCCAGAGGGAGTATTATTCCAATCATCCCTGCTATTTACATATCAAATGAAGAAAAGACGAACAAAAGAAACGTGAAAAGGTTATTTTGGTGAGTAGAAACAAAATTCTTCTTTCTTCTGTATTTCAATTACATGTAGTGTAAAAAACGTTAGTTAAAAAGTACCATCCTATGTCTGCAATATTGTGGGCAAGCTCTTAGCTCTTTACCCTCCCTCATTTGTAATTCCATAACCACCAGAAATGTCTATGAAAACAAAAGTCCTCTATTCAAATCAAAAATATCCTTTGAACTGTAAAAACAAAATGTTACTTTGAAAGAACAAAAACCAGCTGCACTCTTTCTTTTTGAAAAACATTTGTTACTTTTTTTTTTTTTTTGTTTTTTTTTTAACAAAAAACAAACAAAAAAAAAAACAAAAAAAAAATTTTTTTTTTTTTTTTTTTTTTTTTTTTTCCTTAAAAAAAAAAAAAAAAAAAATAAAAAAAAAAAAAAAAAAACTGTTTTTAAAAAACAAGTTTTTTAAAAAGTTTTTTTGTTAAAAAGTTAAAAAGGTCTTTTACACACTCAACAATGAGATGAACTGTCATTCCATTACTGCACACGTGAAAGTATAATGTCCAGCTCTTATCATTGTTTTGTTTGTAACTACACACAACAACCTGACATTATTAGAGGGCGTATTAGTCACAAATCCATGGTTTTTTCTGAAGAAAGAAAACGATCGAGACAGTGGAGGAGGCGTATTTTGGTGAGTAGAATATTTTCTTTGTGTATTCAATCCTGTAGTGTTAAAATTTAGTTACGATACCATCCTATGTTGTTAATAGGTAGCTTAAGCTTGACTTTTACCCTCCCTCATGTGTTTCATAACCACAGTTTGTCTATGAGAAACATGTCCTCTATTCATATCAATCAATATTTTTGAACGGTAATAACAAAATTGTTACTTTGAAAGTTAAACAACAGCCTGCACTCTGTTCCTTTTGTACTTTGTTAAAAAAGTTAAACACCATTACAAATGACTCTGTGTAGTTCTATTGAATGCAAGCTGTAAAAGTGCAGCTGGTTGAATATCTAGTAGTTGTATAAGTAGTACTTAAAAGAGTTAAATTTGACAAATGGTGGAAGTCAATGCTAATTACTAGAATGTCAGTGTTACGATGACAGGTTACATTGTTGTTGAACCAAAATAACTGTTTGGTGTGTAACCAACACACAGTATACATTGGCTACAGTGACATGTTTACGATGAGCAAGTGTTAAAGGTATAGAACAATTTGTTTAGTTTCCTTCACATGTCTGTCTGAGCCAGTCTAAGTTTATTTAAACACAAAATGACAGCGGATTGTCTTTAACATCATTGAATACTTGTGAACTTACGTTTCGAATGCTTTACTGTGAGAATCTTCTTCTTTCACTAGGACAAATATTTGAGATGTAACGAGTATCAGTGTCATGTCAATCCTCATTATAACCTGGCAACCAAAGTTTGTACATGTTAATTGTTGTTTATCAATTTACAATCCATCTTTATGTGTGTTTATGTGTGTGTAGTAACTCGAAATAGCTATGATCATCACCTTACCTATGACACTAGTAAATTCTTGTAGCTATTACTACCCATTATTTTGTTAGTAGTTACTATTGGTAAGCAACTCTTCTGCAGTTTTATTTCTCATTGTTGTAATGTAGTATAAATAAGTCTAGGAGGTAACAAAGCTTAGTACTTGTAATGACAATATTATATGAAATGATGCTATGTTGAATCTTGTATTTGCTAACTTTAGTTTCAAGTTTGGTTTGCAAAATCAGAGATAGTGTTATATTATTATAATATATATGTGTATATGTTAGTAGTTCTTGCCTTTTCACTATATTTAGAGTTGTTTGTAATATAATAAATATTAAAACATAATTAATAATGTTGTTTATCTTTCCGACATATTACTAATGCTTTTATCAAGTATTGCCTGCAGTCCGTATTAAAGTTTTGACTTTTTTTTAACCAATCTCTTGCATTCTACTAAATGTGTCTAGTCTTTATCAAGCATTTTTTGGCAGTCCTCTCCAAAGGTGTAAACCGTTTCTGTGTTTGTTTCCTTCACTGTCACACGTATGTTGGCAAATGATAGTAGGAGAAGAGGAGTTATTACAACACCACTGCATTCCAATGACACAACATGATTATAAAGTTTGCCAACAACTGGTATACATTCTCAACATTTTGTTAGTGTTAGGAATGTGTTTCCATTACAACATGATGATCAAGAAAGGCAAAAAAGAACCACCTCTTAAAACTCTTACCATTGAAGTATGACAATTTTAGAATTGCTTGCAGGCATCCTTGATCCTTGTAATTCCCATAGTAGGCAAAAACATGTATTGATAATGTATAAACATGAATATTATGGTATGTTATTGTAAACACATGTTTATTCGATAATTAATATTATATTGATCAGGGATAATTTGACCAATATGGAGATATTGTAATATATCACTGGTATTGTCCTTAACAACAGATGCCTTACAATGGTTGTTGACAATACCACCAATGAAACATCCATGTTGATTATATCATCCTCTAGTAATGGATGTGATTGAAGGATGAAGAGATGGATAATGATGATAGATTGTATGAATGGTTTGGATGGATGTGCTCAATACAGCAAAGCTTTTTTGAGTTGCAAATAAAGTCCTTTGTCTTAATTTGTCTAGACTGCTTGTTTTTTATGTAATACCAGAAGCTCCCCGAAATCTACTATGTGTGTTTTGTAGAGTGTCCAAAATATTAGAGCCTTATTTGATATACTTTGAAATAGAATTATAAGTATGAATTGAATTATCTTACTCCATACCTGCAAACCCTGGTCCAATTTTTAAACCATACAAAATTATAATGACCACCTGTAAATTAAGCCTTCAAAAATACAAAGAGGCTGGTTAAGCACTATTACATGTGGGCGGAGATTTGGAAGGATAACAACTGGTGAATACCACAAGTTTTCACTGTTGACTTTGAGCCAAGACAAACACTGACATTTTACTAGAACTGAATTTCCCATCTAAACAGTTTAATGCATATTACTCTTTACTGCTATTGACACAACCTCAGGGTGCACAATAACATACCACAACTACGACCACAATGTACTTGAATCACTTTATACTTGGTACAGTGTTTACTACTCTCATCATTTAATGTTTAGTACAGATAGAATAGAAAGAGAGGACACGGTGTAATGATAGTTTGTTTTCTGGATGTAGCTTTGGGATAAACAAGTTACATTTTGGAAAATTGTTGTCTTTGACATACACTTGTAATTTCCAACAATCTATGCATCCATCTATTCTTCTATCCATCTAGGGTGACTGTGCTATATGTATGAGCAACCAGTGATAGGAGACGAGAACAGGATGTCTCGCTTTAGAATCAAGTATTTCACAATTATTGTTTTTAAATGCAACAATTTGCTGTAAGAATTTCTAAGTTTATTATGAATACTTGATATTGATTGCCTTCATTATATAAAGTTTCTAGCAGTGGTATTTTCTTTTGTTATGATGAGATTAGTCTTATGTGAAAGATTACTTGGTAAGTTACCCTGTAATAAATTATTGTGCCTGTTGACTCTCTATTTCCCTCCCTCCTTCCCCTATCTAGTTCACTCTCGCAAATGCTACACTTTAACAAGTTATTACACAAAAAGTAAGCATGGCATATGTGATTATTATAAATACATCATTATTATAGATAATACGAGCAATAGGAACCCACCTACCATCCTGTCTGCTTTAGATTTAACGTATGTGGATTGGTGTCTGGATGGTGTACCATTTGCTCTGACTTTATAATAATGTATATTGTGAGAAGATTTTCATAAGTAAGTAAATTGTCATGGTACTACATAG
The DNA here is from genome assembly GCF_016097555.1 of Gigantopelta aegis. Lineage (NCBI taxonomy): Eukaryota > Metazoa > Mollusca > Gastropoda > Neomphalida > Peltospiridae > Gigantopelta > Gigantopelta aegis. The sequence continues at coordinate 8,639 of NW_024534848.1, forward strand.
TTAATAATATTCATATGACTCATTATAGCATGTTTGCCCAATATGTGCTGTTTGTCAAGATCCAATCATACCATCACCAAGTAAGTAGGAGAGGATTACATGAAAACCAACCCATTAATCTTATATCTATTTATAATTATTATAGGGAAAATATAAGAGTAAACGATTAATTTGCTATGAATTTCCATTTTTCATGTCGATGGTATCGTTGTTTGGTAAGTTTTATCTTGTCTTCCTATTCATTTATCAATCATCTATATAATTATCTGGTCCTCTCTAGGAATGCAACATACATTAGCAACCAATCAATGTTCCATTCGGCAGCTCACTTTTTCCTATCAATGAACATCCACTTTGTTTACAATGTAACAAATTGTGGAGTAGTCCGAGGTCAGACAAAACTAGATGTCCCTACTCTACAACATGTAATAAAGACCACAGAATACATTGATTTAGAACAGTTGTATATATACGGCATTGTGCGTCACTATAATTATAATTTTTGTTTGTCGAACCAATTCAATTGGACACATAATAAAAAATTTATCATATCGTACACGTGGCTACACGTGCGAAGATCATGATGATGCTTTTCTCCTTATTGCTTGTTCTCAGCTATTTTCAGTGGAGTTATGCTCTTCTACCAGCTCCACAACACTACAAAAACGACTTTTACCATAGGAATATCGACACTACCGTCAGTAAATCTAACTGCATGGAGTGTCGAGTCTGCATATTTTCGTACCAACTGTTTTTAGCCTATCGGGAGTTTCTACTCTTGTTGCGATTTGTACTTGATAGGCCCACTAAAATCTGGAGTCCATGTAGTCAGGATAAAACAGTATACTGTGATATGAGACTAACGGCGGAGGTTGGTTAGTTGTTTTCAACAGATCGCTATTCGACAATGATACACAAATAAATTTCTCTCAGCGCTGGAATCAGTACGAAGGGATTCGGAGACGTTTAATGGCGATCATTGGCTAGGACTTGACTTTTCTTCTTCATCACTTTACACACAACTATTCAACACAACTGCAAATTAAGCTCTGGAACACAACTAATAACAAAATACTTTTAACGTACGAGAACTTCAAATAGCAAATGAGACCTATCACTATCAATTATATTTGTGGAAGGATATAGCTGTTCTCTACCTGATGAATTATACTGATCATAATGGTTCATATTTTTTCTACTTATGATCAAAATCACGATCTGCCTACTCAATATTGTTTCCTTCAATTTAGCGTGGTGGTTGGTGGTACAATGATTGGGCTGGAATGTTCTAACCAACTGGTGTGGATGGATTCATCTACTGGGGTAAACTTGCCTTCAAAGGTATGGCGATGAAAATACGTCCAACGACTTGTAACTTTTTTTCGTTGAACTTTCCTCATCTCATGGGGGGAACCTTATGTCCCCTTACTTATTGATCATTTAAATCATTTTTGATTTTATCACTTATAACTCGAGTATCTACTTCTGACTTGTCAATTTATCTGTATTAACTTTTCATTTCAGTTTCATTTATAATGGACTATAATTACCCACACCCTCTTAAAATAATCAGACATGGGACAAGCATTTAATGAGTGCTTGAAGCACAAGTTAACCAAGCATTCATAAAAGGGCTTAAGCACAAGTACAAGCATTTTGCTTCCAAAAAATAAATGCTTGAAGCACAAGCACTTTTGACCACAACTTTCCTTTAAATAAACAATTTTATCTAAGTCAATTTTATTGTTAGATCTTATAAATATTAGTTTATAGAACATAGCATCTGTCAATCGGCATCTCTCTGGCCTAAACACAAGATGATAGCAAAGATTATTAATGGATGTGCTAAGTACCACAAGTACTTGCAGCATTTGTGTTTAAAAGTGCTTTAAAAAGCACTAATACTATAAAGTGCTTAAGCACAAGCATAACATAAATACTTACACATAATAATGCTTGAAAGCACCTCCAAGCACTCCCAAAAATGTACTTAAAGTGCTTTCAAGCACAAGCACTCAAGTGCTTACCCCATGTCTGAAAATAATCACTTCATATTTATCTGTGTTGACTTTTTTGCTTTTTATTTATAATGGATTTTAATTGACAACCACCTCTTTTAAAATATAGCCTGTCGAGTGTCAGCTGCTGAACTCATTAATCTGTATTGACTTTCAGTTTCATTAATTGACCACACCTCTCTTAAAATAACCTGTTTTAATAACTTTAAAATGATATACTAGCTATAGTTTTCTCAAATAATTATTTAGTACACCACACACAAACTAGAGAATGTATCACAATAATAATAATAATAATAATAATTAACTTATTCACAATAATATTCAATGATTACTAGATTTATTGTGGGTGTGTCAATAAACAACAACTGATAAGTCAGTGAATGACAATAATGACCTAGGGTTAACCCCATAACGCACAATAATATAATAATGAAGTAGACAGTTGAAAGACTCGCATGATCTTCTTAAAGAATAAGACATTTCTTCTTTTTGTTGGGTTGTTCAGGGGTTCCAATGCAGCTAAAATAGCTTCATCAAACACATTTTTAAGAACCCTTTTGAGTAGAGCAGAACATTCTACATATTTCACAGCAACGAAGTTCTCGGGCTAGCTTCTCTGCAGCTTCAACATTAATAGGTCGTTGTTTTGCTTTCAATAACTTTCTCAATAGTGCTGGCATCGTCTCTCTCAAATCTACTTTGTTCCAACTAACCGGAAAGGTGTTTTGGGACAGTGGTGAGTGATTTCTGGTACCCACTGCAGGTTATGATAAGAGCACACATGATATCATTTATCAATTAAGAATATTCATGAGTGCATACATGGAATGTCCCATATAAGGCAAAGTGACATGTATATAACATATCAATACAGTATAGACAATAAACCTCACCTTCCTCTTTGACATTTTCAAAGGAGCTGGTGAAACTACGGAAAACAGACTAAGAAAAACATCAGTTTATTGGATAAAAAGTGGCCTAAGTCGGTTCATAATCTTCTTGACCTTAAAGGAGAGATTGAGAAGGGTAAGGCTGTTGGAATGGATATCTTCAGTTACTTACCTGCTGTATCAAACAGTCCCCATGTGTACGGTTTCACCTCCAATCATCACAGTTACAGCATAGTTGTCAAAAACCTGTAGACAGCACAAAAACACAAGTTGAAAAGTGAAAACTGGCTGCCATGTTTACAATGACTATTACAATCCTACACATTTATCTTTTACATTGTAAAGGTAATAAGACTAAATGACTTGCTAGTATTCTGTCTTTCTTACCGTTGGTACATATTCCTGAGGGAAATTTGTTGTTGTGTATGAATCAATAGACAGGTCTTACCCACAGGCACCGTCTCCTACTACAACACACTTTATCGTCTGCATAACTAATTATAACTGAATTTCTCTTAACTATTACACTCGAGTTTGACTGATTAACTGAAGACCGAAGTCCTGTTCTGACTATTCTACCAGTGGCCTTCTAAACAGGCGTCACAAGATGGCGTCTTATAGCCTTCCTTTAGAATGCAGACAGTCTATTTTTAGAACAGGCTATTTTTAGATCCCAATACGCTCCGCCTACAAATTATCTATTTTTAGTAACACAAACAAAACGATGAATAAAATTAACGATAATAAATTATTATTAAAATTATAAATTACATTTTGATAAGCCAGAAAATTTAAAATAATACATTATTTATTAGAGTTTCTTGCATTACCTTTTTATCTGCAGAAGTTCTAAATAAAAATAAACAAAATTCAATACCAAACACAACTTAAAACTTAACTTTGTTGTGAAGACGGATTGCCAAGAATCCTAGCCCTAGATTAAAATACAATTATATTATAATAACAACATTGAATTTCTTACCGTGCACTAGCATATTCTGCTTCTCTTTTGAGCTAATGATTTCTGACTGCGTTCGTGGGAGTTGGGGTGACAGAGGTATTATTTGTATCATTATCGGGACGTTTAAGTATTTTTATCTACACGTGATAATATATAATTAAATACACAATGAGTGGAACATATCTCACTTGTGCTACATATTCAGACCCTTCAGAATATTTGATTTTTGTTGGACCTTCTAAAGTGGCATTTCAGTAGCAGTAGGTGGAGTTTGTTTAGCACTAAAAGTGATATAATACATAATTTTCATATAGTGGGGGGGGGGGTAATATCCTTGGGTGACCTGACCTTCGTAAACATCTGGTACTGAACTATACTTACGTACACTAATTTAGAGATTTCTTGTTGTCGTGTTGTCAACGACGAATCAGGTCCTAAATTAAAAAATCATATACCATAGTCACATGACTAATCATATAACATACCTCCTCTTCAATGTCTTCCCAGTTATGCCCCTACTTCATCATCATCAATTCCCTCCTCTTGCACAGCCATCTTTTTCAAAGCACCCCACCCTCTTAATACTTTTATTAATGCCCACCTACCATATGGATATACTAGAAAGTAATAGATGATGAATCAAATAGAGGAAAGAGAAGATGTACATAATGACAGTACTAGTAATGCTATTCACTAAAACAACAAGTATGAATAGAATTGATCAGGGAACTTTTATTATAATTATGTATTGTAGCAAAGTCTCGAACTCTTGTGAATTTACCATTGTCACGATGAAAAACTATAATGAGTCAGACCCAGATGTGGCCTTAACTGGACAAGAAGCAGTTCTACTTATAGCTAAGGTTTGTGCTCAAACTATAATGACTAGCTAGCTATCACCTCTTACTACATGTTATCAAATGAATGTACTAAAGTAATATGAAATTAATGCATTTATGATTAAGAGATGATATATTCATCCCAAACAAAACAATTATACATATGATATCCATATAGTAATAAACATCAAAGCTCAATAGTCCTTTGGTTGTAACTCCTCCCACACACACACACACACACATATATATAGCACATTAGCTGTAATAATGTAGGAGAACTGTTACTACAGCTTTAAAGTGTATCACATATCATTGAGACTTAGCCCAGTACAGTCTGCTCATATCTGACCTTTTGACCCCCTGATTATTATATTTGACTACTTCAGTCACGAATAATAGTCTCTGTTTTTTTTCTTCTCTCCATTAGATGACTGAGTTATTTATAGGACATTTAGCACACAAGGCATACCATTATACAAGCTTGGTAGAGAAAAAAACACTTCAAGACAAGGACATTTATGCTTGTGTGACTGCTAATGATGAACTATCGTTTTTAGAAGGGATTTTAGACAACTTCATTTAACATAATTAGATAGTCCTTAATATTTCTGCTGGCTAACATCTTCATGTCATTTACTTACCAGCTGTGATATTATCCTTTGATATGTACATAAAAGTGCACTCTTCTAAAGATTGATCATATACTTCAATATATATACATACACATAATGTGTGTGTGTGTGTGTGTGTGTGTGTGTGTGTGTGTGTATATATATATATATATATATATAGGTTTATTGAAATAAACAAGAGGTCAGTATTCCATTCTACCACAAGGCCACTTGTGGAGTTACTGTAAGTTACATCATGTACCCATCAATGTTATCAGGAACTCATGAACATTACAAAGCTCCTGATAATGTTGCGATGACATTGTTAATCAAAAATTGATTTTTGAATTTTCATGTCGGTATTACTCTAGATTTTATTTAAGTCAATAAAAAATTTGAACAGATTCTAAAGCATAATTTTATTAACAGGATTTATTTTTTATTGATGACCTCAAGTCAATAGATTTATATTTGGGCACAGCAGAATTGTCTGAATTATGCCATCCAGAGACAATGCTACAAAAATAAATGATGTACATCACGTCCATTTACACACACACACCACACACACACACCATTACCTGTGACAATCCCATTGAGTCTGAAGGATTAAAACTAACTCGTCGATGAGGTCGTACTTGATAGGGTACTTGCAAGGTACAATGAGGAACACTCACTCTAAAATATGGACATGACATCATTATTATGAAGATGATATGACTCACTGGATTAAACTGGGTGATTGCTGAGATGTTCGTTGTGTCGGGAGTATGTCCTCACAGACAGGACATATTTACATCATCAATACATCTACAATTAATTGGTACTGGGAACAACCTATCACTGAGTGAATAGCTATGTATATCTGAGTGTGTGTGTGTGTGTGCAAGTGTGGATGTGAGAGAGAGCATTCATCAATAACCAAACATAAATACAAACCTTTTGTTTTTTTCACGTTCTTTGAAGTTCTGATTGTCACTACAGGGAAATGTTCTATCTATATTACAATTAGCCTTTAAAAACCTAAACCACAATGATAAACCCTCATTTGACATATGTAGTTAATTATTTTCTATACTAGCTCTAATGACTTACATTTCATGAGGCATATAACCTCTGAATGGTTGACCTTTCTAAACTCATTCAGCTCTTGTATCCATTCTGAACTATACTGAGACACACCAGGGCTTGTATCCAGAAGGACCAGCCACCCAGTCGTAACCAGGACAACCATGCCTCTGCCAGTACTTCTAACAATCATACAACCATTTTTAGTCAACTAAATTTAGTACATACTTTCGAGGTGTCTTCCAAGTCTTGCGGCTCTCGTTGAGGCGCTGATCTAGAGCTCCAAATCGAGAGGCATTTAGTGACTCCATAATGTCTGGTCTTGTTTGTTGTATGATAACTGCTATTCAGTGTAGTGGGTCTTTGTGGATCAAGGGAAGTATCTACTGGAAAAAATATATTATATTCAATAAATCCCACTTCAGCATACAAACATAACATAAACCACTTACTGAATGATTGTAGATTTCTTGGTATTTTTTGTGTATGTTGGTCTAGATGAGGAGCTGTTTGTTGATCGTAGCATTCTCCATTAACTTGTGGATCTTTAAGTAGAGTAGTGTTCAGGTCTTTCAGTTCTTTGTAGAGCTCTCTTTGGCCATCTTGTAGTCGTTGCAAAAGAGCATCGACCATGGCTGTGTATGAGACAATTCGAATTTCGAATCCTAGTCAAAGCCACGCCTTAACCACACCTTCCAATTAACTCTCCCCACGAGGAAAAATGGCTGCTACAATGTTAAGTTCATCTATTCATCATGTGGATATGGGAATGAATGAACCAGTTTCTACAGGCGTAAGAGACTTGAATATAATATATATATATATACTAATAAATGTAGATGCAATTATTTTATGAGTTGGTTATTTTCTTAGACGACAATTATGGCAGTTGAATTTGATGGTGGTGTGATTATGGAGCTGATTCACGAACTACCTCTGGGTATGACTACAATACACTAGTCTCGTTCCAGATTCCATGTTTAGGAAGTATAGGAATGAGACCAGTTACCACATACATAACAAACAATAGTAATAATTAAGATTATTATTACAGGAATAAACAGCATTTAATTTTATTACTTTTTTTCTTGTAGTTCATTCATAGCAAATCGTGTCACTGACAAACTGACACCGATAACAGATCGCATTTTCTGTTGTCGATCTGGCTCAGCTGCTGATACTCAAGCCATTGCAGATGTAGTTAAAATTCAATTACAATTACAGCAGGTACATTTATCCATTACTTACTTCTCTATCTCATCCATCGTTAGCTTGTATTGTTTTAGTTTATTTGAACTACTTTCTAGTATGAGATTCATTTTGACTTTTAGTGATTAATACTGAAAAACTGCTTTTTGAAAGTTGAACTATATCAAAATTAATATAATAAAAAATATCATAATTGACTAGTTAGAACAAAAAACTCTAACATTGTTAGTTTATTTGTATAATGTTGATCTATCTGTTCATTCAACCCAACCAGTCATCAGAAAAGCAAGTTATTAGTGATTAAATTTCTTCCCTCTAGTGTAGAGTGAATGAGCCTCCATTAGTGAAGACGGCTGCTAACTTTTTCAGATCACTTTGCTATCGATATCGTGATAATTGTATCGCTGGTATCCTGTGTGCTGGTTGGGACATAGATTAGGAGGACAGGTAACAAAGTGGGTATATATTATCTACATGTTTATCCTTTTTCTTTGGTACAGGTTTATTCCATACCATTAGGTGGAATGTGTGTTCGACAACCATTTTCTATTGGGAGGTATGTTCACTCCATAATATGAACTTTTTCAATTATGGTCTGCTTTATTAAGGTTCTGGTAGTACATATCTCTATGGTTACTGCGATGCTCACTACAAAAGTGGCATGTCTAAAGAGGAGACAATAGAATTTGTTAAAAATGGTTTGTATTATACTTACTAATGCTATCATATCTTTCTCTCTCAGCTGTTGCTTTGGCCATATCACGTGATGGTAGCTCTGGAGGGGTGATACGGATAGCAATTATTCAGGAGGAAGGTGTAGAAAGGTTACTGTGTTACTGGTAAAGATATACCAAAGTTTAATGTAGACAAATAATGTTATTAACGGAAAGTACATGTTGTCGTTGTATTGACTCTCATAAGTTAATCTTATAAACTGGTATTGGTAACCAGTTTATGTGTAACTATTACTGAATTCATTTGAAATTTTCATAGTTAAAAAAAATGTTTCTGTTTAGAATAATAGTTATAATTATTAACTAATTAATGAAATTGACTTTAAAATGTTTATAATATTGGTAATAACTTGATTGAAAAGAAATTAAAATATAAATGGTTAAAAATTAATAAAAAAATAATATTAAGAATAGAGATTAAAAGTTAAAAAAAATAATGGTTTAAAAATTATTATTAAGGGTAGAGATTAAAAGAAATTAAATGTCAAGGGCAAATTTAAAAGAAAAAAGTTTAATAGAATTTTAAAAGAATGAATTTAATGTTAATAGAGTTTAGTATACAAAAAAATGAAAAACACAAAACAAAAAAAAAAGTAGTCCAAAGATGAAGAGCCAAATAAGTGATAAATAAGCTTTGATTTTAATCATTAAAAAAAACTAAAATAAACATTGAAACAGAAATTAAGCCACATTGGTAGGGCGGGAAAATGTCACCACATTGGCGGGAAAATGTCATCAGCACGTGTACATACCTAACAAGGAAACGCGTGACCACCATTATGGTGGGAAAATATCGATCATTTTGCACAGCAAAACGCTTTAATAGATTTTTAGGGGGGGGGGGGGGGGGGGGGGGGAAAAAAAGAAAGGGCAAAACGGCGGTAATAGATTTATTTTTTTGCAAAAAAATTAAAACTAAGTTCTTTGTAAAAAAAATAATTTAATGATATAGTTCTTTGTAAAACAATATAATATATTATAAATAAGAGTATTAGATTTTTCAAAAAAAAAATTTCTAAACTAGTTAAAAAAGTTATAAAATAAATATAATAATAATAATTATTATTATTAACTTAAAATATCTTTGAAACTAAAGATTGACTTTTGACAAATTTTAGTGAAAATGGTTTTTAAGACAAATAACATCTATAATAAAAAAAGAATATTGTAAAGAAATGTTATAAAGAAAAAATGACAACTAAAATAAAAAAATAAAATAAAAATCTAAAAAAAGATAGTCTCCAGTGAAGGTCTCCAATCCAGCAATTGTAGGAAAGAGAAGATGGAGACTTCCAAGAGTCCAGTCAGTCCACAGGTGAGGAGTCCCCAAGAAGTCCAGTGAAGGTCTCCAATTCAACAATCAATAGGAAAGAGAAGATGGAGAGTTCCCAAAAGTCCAGTCAGTCCGCAAGTTGAGAACATAGAGGGAGAAAAGAGAAGAATAACAACTGAATACTAAAGAATGGATGAGAAGTGGATGGATGGATGGAAAGACAGCTCACCTTTTTCACCAGTGCTGCTCCTGCAGGGAAGAAAAAGAGAGTAGTTATGAACTGATGGTGACAATGAGTGGATGGAGAGTGAAGAGAGACAGAGGGGAAGTGAAAAAGGACACCAACCAACACACACACACACACACACACACACACGCACCCTAGAAGATCAGAGCTTCCCCCCGCCACCTGGCGGCCTTGGATATTAAAAAAATTTTTTTTTTGGGCCGCCAGGCGGCAGGGGGAAGATAATTAATAGGATTTGTATGAGTGTGTGTATGGTGTATGGGCTGAATAGCCCCCCCCGCCACCTGGCGGCCTTGGATATTAAAAAAAATTTTTTTTTTTGGCCGCCAGGCGGCAGGGGGAAGATAATTAAATAGGATTTGTATGAGTGTGTGTATGGTGTATGGGCTGAATAGCCCAAATAAAATAAAATAAAAATTAAAAGAAGAGGAAAGAAGGCTTGAAGGAAGACAGGAGAGACTGAGCAGGAGAGCGACTCATCTTTTACATCCAGAGAACAGTCAAGAGCATAGAGAACATCAGAACAGTCAGAGAACATCAAAGAACACAGAGCTAGAACAGTCAGAGAACATCAGAGCTAGAACAGTCAGAGACACATCAAGCACATCAGAGAACATCAGTCCAAGTAAGATCTGTAGAAAAGAAAGGAATTAGACAATCAATAAAGAAATAATGATGAAAGAAATTAAAAAAAAAGAAAGTTACAAAAATGAAGAAAAGGATGACAAAAAAAAACAAAAGATGAAATCCAACGATGATGAGATCCAGCGATGAAAAAAGATCCAACGACGAGACGATCCAACGACGAGAAATCCAACGACGAGACGATCCAACGAGATGATAAACAAACATGGCCGACAGAGCTCCGTCCTTTTATTGTCAGACACAATAAGGATCATGCTCTCAGCTCTCTTACAAGGCCATCTTGCGCGTGTTCCCGTGCATAACCCCCCCCCCCCCCCCCCAAAACTGAAAAAAAAAAAAAAACAAACTTATAACCGACCAATCAGAATGTACAACTTTCTTGCTTGCCCCAGCAAACGCGCGTTTCAGAAATAATCATTTGCCTGGTAACTTTATTACCAAATGATTAACAATTCGTGCATATCTTTGCAGAGATCACCAACAATAAATTTTATAATTTAAGTAAAAAATTAGCAATAAAAATTTGACATTAAAAACCTATTACAATAACCCATTGATAAAAATCATGATTAAAGTTTCATTATAAATTAAAATAATTATCACTCAAATCTATATTGATTCTATATTCCGAGTGAGAGACGAGAGAGAGAGGGAGACATGAGCTAAACCTCTTTCTACCTTTGACTAAGCAAAGGATTGATGTACTCAAAACCAGCAAATTCTGACTGATCGATTGCCATAATGACATCACTGTGGTTAGAGAGATTACCAAATTAAAGTGTTAAACTTCCAGAATATCATATATAAAGTACTACATCATATTATACTCACTCAAGTATAAAGGCCAGAAGATAACAGTTTATTGTACACAAATGTTTATGATTATGTACTTGCTATTTAATATGTTGAAAATAAGTTTAGTCTAACTATTGTCTATTAAGGTCAACCACCAACTTACTTGTTATTATATATAATGCCTCATATGTTATCAACTACTACATCTAAAAACAATATCTACAAATGTCACTAATATATATCTCTTTTAGGACACTCAACTGTACTATATATGGGACTTACGGATCGTCTTGAGTGAATTGAATAGTTTCAGTAACAAACTGAGGATCAAAATTGAAGGATCTCGATCGCTACAATTCTAGGCTTGTATGGAGGTGTCACCTGACGACAACGCAACTAGAAAAACAAGTAAAACAGGTTATAATGGTTATAGTACTTACCAACTCCCATTCAATAGTTTTATAGAAGGCATGATTCATAATGTCAGAAAATCCAGTCTGAGGATGACAACCTAAGCGTTCAGCTGGGTTTTTATTAAGAAAGCCTTTGAGTACCTATAGATGTTGAATAGATATCATGGTAAAGAGTTGTGTGTTGAAACCACACCCACTTGAGCTGCTTTAACTGATAGTGAACGAGGAATTCGGATTGTCTTCTCTAAAAATACTGGAGAATGGATGGATAGATGAATGAACAAATGAATGGATTGATAGACAAATTGGTAGATGGAGATGAATGAATGAATGCATTGATAGATGGACTGGAAGGACAGATGGACACCTTGGAATAGATAATCTTCAGTGCTCTGATCTGTCATATCGTGACCTCCTACATCAAATGGACTCTTCCCAGCTAACATTTCATATAATAATACTCCTAATGCCACCAATCAACTGAAAAACCCTAAAAAGACAAAAAATATAATTTGTACAAGATAGTATAGTCCTCGTGTTACCATAATCCTGTCCCACACCCCTAAGAATTTCAGGAGCTATGTAATTAGGAGTACCACAAAATGTACTTGTGGTATCACCAGCACGAAGACCTTCCTAAGGAGACCAAGGTAAGCAATGAACATTGTAAAGGATTCTCCTTTTCAGTATAATCAGTAAAGAAGTATTGTAGATGCAGTCATTATATTGGGTAAGTGTGAATGGGCAGTTTATTTGTTAACTTACTTTACACATTCATAATCAGTTAGTTTTAATATGTCCATCTTGATCTAATAATACATTGTCAAGTTTAAGGTCACGATATATAATGCCTACACAATAACATAATAATAAATAGAATTCATTATAATAATAGTATCCTTTTTAACAGACCTCTATCATGTAAAAAGTTAAGTGCTAAGCTGATCTCAGCTGAATAAAATCGAGCCTGTTCTTCTGGAAGTCGTCGATGACGTTGCATGTGAAACATGAGATCACCTCCATTAACACACTCAATGACAAAGAACAATCTGTTTTGAGAGAGAGAGAATCAAATTTTTAGTTGGTAATCCTTTTTTATAGACCTGCTTTCTGTCTGAAAACAGGAGTGAAGGCCAAATAGAAGGGATGATTAGATGGTGCTTGTTCGAAGACATGTTTCTCTGTCTGTACCCAATCAATATCCTCTTCATCAATTACTAGTTCCTTTTTGATAACCTTCATAGCATAAATACGCTTTGTTGACTTCAACTCAACCTGTGAAAGAGAGGGAGAGAGAGGAGAGAGAAGAGAGAGAGAGAGAGAGAGAGAGATACATGTACTATCCAGTGATCTAAGTTTTACCATTAGAACTTTAGCATAGCTTCCTCGAACAAATAACTTTAAGAATATTGAAGTCATGCTAGTGAAATTTGACCTCTGCGCTGATAGGATTGGGTCTACAAAGAATGGATAGCATATAAAAAGTAAGTACTTAAATTCAACTTTAAATCTAAAAAATAAATATATCCCATATCTTAATACTTAAACAAAATCAATCTTTGCAAAATAATGATATATGTCCTTCCTTCTCTTTCTCAGACATAATTTCATGTCACCTCTGGGTCTCAAGATATATTAAAACACAAAGGTCACATTAGAGGTAATCCCAAGATACTATGGGCCTAGTTCTACCATAATGTGTGTGGTTACTGATAATAGGTATATGTACTATCATAATAATATTGACAGTGTAAATACGAAAACTTTGTCTATAGACAGTAAATGGATGAATAAACATATTGATGGATGAATGGATGGGGATTCAAAACGGACTTACGTTAAGAAATCATGGAAAGGATCAGCTGGTTTTTCTCAGAGAGATCTTCTCCTGGTTGTCTTGCAGGCTACCGAGGAGATAGTGATTGGACCTTATTTGTCGATAATTTTAACTTACAGGATGACCTTCAACATATCTCTTCTTGACGGAGAAGTAACAACACTCTTATGTAGCAACCATCTTGCAAGCCTGCACATTTGTAACCTTGAGCGACGGTCAAGACCCAAAATTCTCTCTCTTTACATTTTGGCCAGTAGGCAGCCTATAAAGAAATGAGTCCATCTATCTGTAATCCGTCTATCAATCGCATTCTATCTATTCATCCATCTATTGATCTATCCATCAATCTATACAGCTGTACCTGTAGCCTTTTAGCAACAAAAGCATGTCCATTGATACGTTGTACTTTTCCTCCATCATCCTGGCTCCTAGACGATGGTATACACGAGCTATAAGAAAACAAAATGATGTAATTATGATATATGTAACAGTTTGTGTTTCATTATTTTATTAATATTTACTACATATGTACTATTTACAGGAAAGTGAGTAAAGGTCTTAAGTATACACTCATTACTATCCTGCTCCTTCGCATGCATAGCTCAACCAGGACGTGGGGGAGGGACCTTCAAAGCACTGTAGAAGAAATAAAATATAGTTAATTGTGAACACTTTATATTTTACGTATACTTACAAGTACACTTAGCCGTACACTACTGTATACTTACTGTAATAATTACCGTACACTTACTGTACACTTACTGTATACTTACTGTGAGCACTTATGTATAACTTACTGTACACTCAACTACCATGCATCAAGAGTTCTTCTCTTGATTATTAAAATGAAGTCGGACTGTCTCCATCTCGCTCTTATCGTCGTTCTAACGAGACAGTAACAGGATCAACTAAGTAAGATGGGAAATGCAGTTTACCATGACACCAAATAGATAATAGATACTGCAAAGTAGCACAGGTTAGATATTGATAATGGAGGAACCACTGGACTATATAATGTGACTAGGCGCAGAATCTATATATGTGTAATGTATCTCTCAATATTACTGAATGCATCAATAAACAATATCTTAATGGAACGCCTGAATTTATTATGCATTGTGTTAGTACTGATTGTATAGCTCCTCCTGTAAACTACAGTTCACTAATTCTATAAGTAGGTGCTGTGATCCTTTTAGTGTTAAAACTTGGCAATAACTAGTTGTGGTCATAGCAACAGTTGCTATGTCCACACCCCTAACGATGGTAATGTGTACTTATTATCGCATACCTTCCACATCCAAGTATTGAGATAAAAGGGCTGTAGTATGTGACCAATGACGTCTTTTTGTCCCCGTCGTATAAATGTTGGGGGTTAAGGCAA
>NW_024534849.1:0-16242 GCF_016097555.1 Gigantopelta aegis
AGTGAGTGCTGACGTCAGGTCAGGTCAGGTCAGGTCAGGTCAGGTCATAGAGTTTAACGTGCACATTCAGAACAAGCTGTTGTAGCGCACGCCTGTCGTAGCAAGCTCTTTCGTACAAGACAGGAATGGGGGGGGGGGGGGGGAGGTGGTTCTCTTCTCGCTTACGACTTGGCACATGGAGCACCGAAGACCGGCTGTGGCTGCCCGAGGTAGAGGCGGAAGAGGTGGCGGTAATAATTTTGAAATTTCTCAGAAGGAGAATTAAGCCAAAAAGTTGAAGTAATTTGTTGCGTTAAGTCCGAAATATTGCCTGTGATTGAACGCTAATTTAGACGGTTCGGCCGAAAATTTAAAGGGTGTCGGATTTTTTTAATTTAAGCCTAAACGTACCGACCTATACGAATCTAGGTTGTTGAGGTAGCCCTGAAAAGGGCTGTCAGGGTAGCGGTTTGGCGTCGAAGTTTGGAAACGTTTTGAAGACGATGCCGTATAGCTCGAGGACGCTCAGGTAGTGGCTGTCGAAGACCCTGCACACTGCCTTGTGGACAATCTGGTTGAGTACTTTTCGGTGGATGAGCACTTGTCTGAATTGTACGCTGTGAAGAGTGGTGACCATATGGCGAAAGTCACCATGCTCTCCGTTCTTGAACCCGCGGATGTCGCATGTACCCCTTTCCTCGTCGTATGGCAGCCCGAATGGCGGGTCAGTGAGGGCCGTACCTGGTAACTGGTCGTATTGGACGTCGTTTGCGAACATCAGGTACTTCTCGGTCGAGGTGTTGATGTCTGGCGGGGCTGTGGTCCTGGCAATTTTAGCTGGTCTCCTCTCCTCCGTGGGGGAGAGTGTGGCCGGCTGTTTCGGAGTGACCGCGGGTTCAAACCCAGCCAACGGCGCCGTAAGATTGGCCCTTAATAGGGCCGGCGGGTGGGGGTTTTGAACCTCTGTCTCGAGAGTGTCAGGGCTGGCCGGCGGGTCCACTTCAATGCGATGCGGGCTGGCTGGTCTGCGTTGTGGTGGGGACGGCATCCTCGACGTCGGCGGCGGCGGCGAAGGGACCGCTACCGGTGGAGTAGCCACCGGCTTTGCCCCCCCCCCCCCCCCCCCCCGTGCCGTTTCTGTCGTTCCTGTCCTCCTCCTCTGTCTTCTCTTCCTCCGGGTCGGTTGTTGTGCGTGGCCAACGTAAACTAGTGTTACGTAGGCCCTCCCTTCTGTGACAGTTTGTATTCTGTCAGCACACCCAAACTCTTGATCATCGACCCCAGCAGTGGGGGGAGATCGACAGAGCAGGGCGCGACTTCGAGCTGCTTAGCGGCAAAGGTCATCTTCGGTTGAGAGCTTTTATACTTTTTGAGAAGCACCACGTGAAGCTAATCAGAAATTACGTTACGCTAGGAAGAGATCTACCTTTACAAAATAAATACCATTCCATTTAATAATTACGTTATGCACACAATTGCTCAATAATAAAGTAATTGCTGTTTGGTTCAGCTTCCGTTTGCAATTTACAGTTTGTAAATGCACACTCTAGATCATGAGAAACTTCAACTTTGATAAATACGTCAGTTCAGCCCATAGCAAAAGCATTACAAACTTAAAATAATTAATACTGGAAATTTCTAAATTGCATAGACATAACACTAACATTTCTTAATTGCTTTTTTAGTCTAAAATTAGCGTAAAACTATTTCACAGAAAAAGCCTTTATAAAAACGACATCATTGACCAGGCACAGAAACACGCTATTGTGCATTGCAAATACATTGGGAATTCAGGCTAATAATACAAACAAATTCTAATCTGCATAAACATGAGACTATCACTACACAATTGCTTGTTTTGTCTAATTTCAATATAAAATAGTTTTAATGAAAAAGCCTTTGGGAATATTATAAAAACAGCACACAGCACACTCTAGATCATGAGAAACTTCAACTTTGATAAATACGTCAGTTCAGCCCATAGCAAAAGCATTACAAACTTGAAATAATTAATACTGGAAATTTCTAAATTGCATAGACATAACACTAACATTTCTTAATTGCTTTTTTAGTCTAAAATTAGCGTAAAACTATTTCACAGAAAAAGCCTTTATAAAAACGACATTATTGACCAGGCACAGAAACACGCTATTGTGCATTGCAAATACATTGGGAATTCAGGCTAATAATACAAACAAATTCTAATCTGCATAAACATGAGACTATCACTACACAATTGCTTGTTTTGTCTAATTTCAATATAAAATAGTTTTAATGAAAAAGCCTTTGGGAATATTATAAAAACAGCATTATTTAATAGGCACAAAAAGACGCTTTGGTGCATTGCAAATACATTGGGAATTCAAGCTAATAATACAAACAAATTCTAATGTGCATAAACACGAGAATATCACTACACAATTGATTTTTTGGTCTAATTTCAATATAAAATAGTTTTTAATGAAAAAGCCTTTGGGGATATTACAAAAACAGCATTTATATACTGTTGTTTACAAACATTGTAGAAAGGGCCTTTGTTGCAAGCAACTGGAGCGTGAATGCGCCGGAAATAATTTAGTGGCTAATTGGGGCCGCTTAGCGCTCTGCAAATCAAGGGCAGATAAGTATGTTTCTAATAGAGGCTATAGCAGCGTCTTGGCAGCGTCCACGTAGCCTGCGCCAAACCCTTACACGACCGTCACTGAAGTCCATATTAAACCTGGGTTCGTCTCGACATTTTACCAACGAACGTTTGTCCATCGTACATAGACGCCGACACCTTTGTAGACGAGTTTCGCGATGTCTTGCGGTTAAAGATAAAGGACTGTACAGTCTACGGGCGTGTAACAAAGCAGCATGCAGGCGGTTACGAAATGAATGGGCCGATTCCTCGTGCCTGGGTTTGGTTAACACTAGGCTATTGTGTAACCAAAAGTTAACCCGTGGCTACATGACAGGCCAAAGACCTTAACCCGCACCCAATACGGTGGAGGCTTTTCGCATGCATGGGTTATAGACGTGTTACGAAAGCTACGGGTTTTGGATGGTATACCTCGTGAATGGTGAACCTCATCGGTCGGAAGATGTGTAAACGAGCGCAATAGCAAAAAACAATATATTCGACTCGGGTGTGCCGGGTCATAGGATCGATCACCCTTCATGTATTAACCCACCCACTGGTACTTTACCGTCGTGGTAGTATATGGGCGTCAGTGAATTTCCTGTGAGCTTCAGATTGGAGGCACATACCCTGTACACCCACTTCCCCTGCTTCCTACGGGCATGTTATGGGGGTACAAGCCCATTTTGGGGTTTTATGCATAGCAGAAAAAAAGAGAATGTTTTCGGCCTACAATTGGGGTCTGTATTAATGGGGAGCTAAATTATTAATTTTGAATAGTCTCAAATGCGATTTCATAACATCAGGAGAAGAAAGGTTATTTTGTGTAATACGACAAAACTATATTTTTACGGTCGTCAATTATTACAATAATATTAATTCTTAAAACTGCATTTTGTCTGACTAACAATAATAACACACACAGTAATAATCCAGTCCTCAAAGTACACAGAACAGGAATTTCATAAAACACAGGCTTTGGATGATTTTGTTTTTAATACTGTGGGGGAAATATTAAATTGTTGAAGATATGAAGTAAAATGTATAAATAGTTTGTCGAGTTAATCGGCACCTTTTTTTTTCACAAAGAGCAAGTCGGCAAACACAGGCGCGGATCTACTTTTTAATAATATAATATATTTCAGAGGTAAATATATCTTCATAGTCATACTAGTGGTGTAGGGGAACTGTATGTACAAAACAATAGGAAAGATGTATATGTTATTAAATACACAACTTCATGGTGTTTTATCGAATACGAATTTTATGTCAACTCGTTTTGTCTGAAAACCATATTTTATCTTCTTCTTGTTTTTTTACTTGTTTTTTTTTTATTTTTTTTTATTTTTTTTATTCCACTGCCCCATTCCTTTGTCTGCTTTAATTCCATCTAATCTCTGCCCAATCTGGCAACTGTTCCAATCTTTCAACTTTCGCTGTCCAGCTCCACATTCAAGTCCACGTTCTTGTCTCGTGGCTATCAATGTCACATACCTGCCATTCCCTATGAGATTTAACTGTGGGCTTAGTGTGACTTCGGAGAATGTTCAGTAGTTACTTCTGGCATTGTTAAGAGACACTTGTACCCACCTACTATATTCCCTGCTAACACTATTACCGGCAGTCGTTAGTTAGTGCCGTGGGTCAGACCAGCTTTATTAGTGGCAGAGGACAAGGATGTCATGTGGGTGCAGGGAAATACACAGAGACTGCAACCGTGGAGGAAGTTGAGAAATGTAGGACATGGTGTGGACAGCTCAGAAGATAAGAGTTGGAGAAAATTCGTGAAACAAAAGTTTGTTTTGTTTAACGACACTACTAGAGCATATATATTTATTAATCATCGGCTACTGAATGTCAAACATTTGGTAATTGTGATATATAGTCTTAGAGAGGAAACCTGCTACATTTTCCCATTAGTATCAAGATACATGTGTATTTATATGCACCATCTGACAGAGAGGATAGCACATACCACGGCCTATGATATACCAGTAATGGTGCACTGGCTGGAATAAAAAATAGCCCAATGGGCCAACCGACGGGGATCAATCCCAGTCCGACTGTGCATCAAGCAAGCGCTTTACCACTGGACTACGTCTCGCCCACATCAATTGTTGACATAAAAATGGTATTATATTAATTAGAAACAAAAACCCCCAAAACACTGCACCCGATTAGAATAGTTTCTCACAAATGTATTTGTATGTTTTTGTGCAAGTGTAGTCATACCACAGGTATGTGGTTGAATAGACCACCGCACAATTTTCACCGGTGTCACCATTTGGCTCCACAGGATCCCAGTTTGAAAAACCGACGTCTTTTCCATTCTCCCAGACAAATCTGCCTTCTTGTTGTACGTCTGTCAAGCCAATGAGGTACATACCCTCGTCTGAAGAATTTAAAATAAAAATCAAGCATATTAGACAAGCTTACAAGTTAAATATATAGTGAAAGAAATTAAAGTTTGATTTTGTTGTTTCGTTTTGATTTTATTTAGTTTTATTATTATTATTATTATTATTATTATTATTATTTTGGTCTTGTTTTGCCGTGGGTTTCTGTGTATGCACATGTGTGAGATTTTGGGGGTGTTTTTTTTGTTGTTGTAGCTTTGCTTAATGGTAGCAATTAGTTTCATGGGCTGCACAAAATGAGTGTTCAAAATGTATGGTAGAGGAACATCGGTTGACGTCAGCATAAGTTATAATCAACTGTAGTTCTGATCGTACGTCACTACAATCAACTATAGTAATCGTACATCAATACAGTCAACTGTAGTTACGATCGTACATCACTACAATCAACTATAGTAATCGTACATCAATACAGGTATCCGTAGTTAGGAGAGTACTTCACAACAATCAACTGCAGTTATGATTGTACATAACTACAATTAACTGTAGTTACGATCGTACATAACCACAATGAACTGAATTTATGATCGTACATCACTACAATCAACTGCAGTTACGATCGTACTTCACTACAATCAACTATAGTAATCGTACATCACTATAATCAACTTTAGTTATCATTGTACATCACTATAATCAACTTTAGTTATCATTGTACATCACTATAATCAACTTTAGTTATCATTGTACATCACTATAATCAACTTTAGTTATCATTGTACATCACTATAATCAACTTTAGTTATCATTGTACATCACTATAATCAACTTTAGTTATGATTGTACCAAACAAAAATATTTCTTTAACGACACCACCAGGGCTCATTGATTTATTTATAATCGCCTATTTGATGTCAAACATTTGGCAATTCTAACATATAATCGTAGAGAGGAAACCCGCTATATTTTTCCAATAGTAGCAAGGGATTTTATATGCACCATTACACAGACAGGATCTACCAGTCATGGTCCATTGGCTAGAACAAGAAATAGTCCAATGAGCTACCGATGGGGATCAATCCTAGATCGACTTTGCAACAGACAAGCGCTTTACCACTGGGATATGTCCAGCCCCTTTATGGTTGTACTTCACTACAATCAATTGTAGTTACTATCATGAACTGTTAAACTTCTAGTTTGTTTTGTTTTACGACACCACTAGAGCACATTAATTTGCTAAGCATGAGCTAATGAATGTCAAATATTTGGTAAATCTTACTTATAGTTTTAGAAAAAAAAACCTGCAACATTTTTTGATTAGTATTAATGGCAAAAAAATAAGTGCATTTTCCACAAACAGGACAGCACATACCACGACATTTGATATACTAGTCATGTGGCAATGGTTGGATGCAGAACAAAACAATCAGAGAATAGGTCCATCGTGAAGTTTTGATCCTGCACCCCGAGCGAGCTAAATCCTGCACCATGATCAAATATGACTACAATCAATTGTAACTACAAACCTACAATCATCAACTGTAACTACAATCACTACAGATAAATGTAGTTACGATCGTGCATGACTACAATCAAATGTCACCACGTTGATACTTCACTACAATCGACTAGTTACGATCGTATAGGAGTACTATGATGAACGATCGTGCATTGCTAAAATCAAATGTTGTTTTCATTGTGCATTATTTATATACGGAGTCTAATTAAAAACTTCACAATGTTAAATGTGAATAAAGTCAACGAGTGTTGAAAGCAGGTAGTTTTTTTAGGAATAAATATGCTTCATGGCAATGTCAACACTCCATCTGAAACCCATCACAGCCCACGTGACCCGATCCATAGCACGTGCACAGCACCATTGAGGCGAACGTGGTGTTGCACTTGCCACTGGTCACATGACTACAATAACACACGTATTGTCATCTTTACTGACAGTAGTCTGATAAAACGAAAAAACACATTGAAACGATATTAATTACGACCTCTTTCGATGTCATGCCTCACAAATGTGCAGCGTGAACATACCCTCATCATGTTGCACTCGGGAACGGCAGTAGCCAATGTTGGAAGGGCGTTTGGTTGCAGACAACGGACAGTTTATGATCTGCGGACACGAGTACAACAAACGCACACCATAGCTGATCGCCCTCGACCGGGCAGACCAATTGTGACGTCACAGGCAGATGGCCGTTATATCGTGTTACTTCACCTCTGCAACCGTTTCATGACGGCTACAGCGACAACGAATGAACTTTTCAGACGTCGGGTGTCCGAGCCAAACGATCAGAAATCGGCTGAGAACCGCTCACCTCCACGCACGGCGCCCATATGCTGGACCCATTTTGACGCAATTACATCGACGTCAAAATCAACTGTGAGCACAACAGCATTTACAATGGATTCGGAGGGACTGGAATGGAGTCGTGTTTAGCAATGAATCATGATTCACACTGCGATTTGCCGCTGGCAGGCAGAGGGTTTGGAGACGATGTGGTGAACGTCATGCACAGTGTTGTGTCAATGAAATTGACATATTCGGAGGCGGAAGGTTCATGGGTGCTTTTTGTGGGAATGGCCTTTCTCGACTTCCTGTCATCCGTGGCAACCTCAACGCTGCTGCATACCGCGACCAGGTGCTAGCCCAGAAACGTGTGCCTTTCATGGCAGCTCAAGGTCCAGGCCTGATCTTTCAGCACGATAACGCCATACTCCACACGGCCATGTTTTCATGGGATTACCTGAGGAACGCGGTAATCAGTGGCATGGGGTGGTCTTCAAGGTCGCCCGACTTGAATCCCATCGAGCACGTCTGGGGTGAGCTGCCAAGAGGACTGTGCACTCTCAGGAACCCTTCACAGACTTTGCAGGAACTGTGGAACAATGACGCCGTATCCCTAATGCAGTCTTTACATGTATCAGGCAGTCAGTGAGGAGGCGTTGCATTGCAATTGTGGGTACAGTCAACCTGTGATTCCATCAGACAAAGGGCTTCTAGAATTTTTATAAAATCCACTAGCCATGGGATCAGTGATTTAAAAAATGATTAAGCCACAATTACAAATTCACTAGCCATACTTTACTTTAAGTCAATACAATTTTACTAAATAATCATATAATCAGATATGTCACCTAAAGAGCGAGATAAATCTTAAAAACAGGATATTCATATTTACAAAATAGACTTAACTGCAACATTTGAAAAAAAAAAATTGACTAGCTGTCGGGCATGGCAATAGTAGTTATTTACTAGCCCAGCATTGAATATCACTAGCCATGGGAGTGGGGCTACCATAATCTAGAAACCCTGCAGACAGATTCTGTTTCTGAATTACGGTTTTGACTGCTTCTGGTTTTAGCGAATACTGGGCACATCAAACAGATTTTGAACTCAACATTTATTCCTATTCTGCCTTTGGACGTAATACAAATATAACATACATTATTCAACATGTTCTTCTGTCACATTTGCCAATTGGCCGATATTCTTAAGATTTTTATTTGACTCTGTATATTACAATCAAATGTAAATATGATTGTACATATTTACAGTCAACTACAGGTACGATTATACTTTTCCAAAACCAACTTTAATTATGAACTAATTGTAACCACGACGTTAGATCACTACTCAACTGAAGTCATAATCGTACATCACTGCAATCAACTTAAAGTATGATCGTACATCACTGCAATCAACTTTAGTTACGATTGTACATGGTTAAAATTAACTGTAACTACAATGAACTATGTTACGATCGTACATCACTCCAATTAACTGTAGTTACGATCGTGCATAACTAGAATGAATTGTAATTACAATTGTACATCATTACAACCAACTGCAGTTACGATCGTACATCACTACAATTAATAGTATTTACGATCGTACTTCACTACAGTCAACTGTTGTTAGGTCGTACATTACTACAATCAACTGTTGTTAGATCGTACTTCACTACAATCAACTGTTAGATCGTACTTCACTACAATCAACTGTTAGATCGTACTTCACTACATTCAACTGTTAGATCGTACTTCACTACAGTCAACTGTTAGATCGTACTTCACTACAATTAACTGTTGTTAGATCGTACTTCACTACATTCAACTGTTAGATCATACTTCACTACAGTCAACTGTTAGCTCGTACTTCACTACAATTAACTGTTGTTAGATCGTACTTCACTATAATCAACTGTTATATCGTACATCACTACAATCAACTGTTGTTAGATCGTACTTCACTACAATCAACTGTTGTTAGATCGTACTTCACTACAATCAACTTTTAGATAGTACTTCACTACAATCAACTGTTAGATAGTACTTCACTACAATCAACTGTTGTTAGATCGTACTTCACTATTGTATTGAGATAGTATTTGTGTACTAATGGGGAACACCGGAAATGGGAGGAATAAAAAACAAAACAGAGACTTCCTGTTGTATAAACTGTCATGGTCTGTTGGTCATTGCTGGATATGTACGTAACCCATATATTAAATAAAGCCATTTAGCCAGCGGCACATAAGATGGTGTCAGAAGAAACTACAGAATTTTATTACTTCTGAATTTGACATCATTTTGACTGGATGGCCTTCAAACCACCATCTACGTTCGATTTTCAGTCACCGTGTGCGTGGCCGGAATGACGCCAGAGGTTTTCACGCTACAGAATTGCAGCAAAACTGAATAAACAATCAAATGAGGTGCAAATAAACACTCTTTTGTATGTTATGGGAGCTGACTTGGAACAGATCTACAGTCAATTCCTATATACAGATGGGGAAGATTGCACTAAATATGATGTTGTCTTGGGTAAGTTTGACAGTCACTTTATACCCAGGGAGAATGTAATAAACGAGCGTGCAACTTTTGACCTGCGATGTCAGAGAAAAGGAGAGACTGTGGAACAGTATGTTCGAGTACTTTATGACTTGTCGCAATATGCAGTTTCCCAATAGTGAGGAATACATTAGAGACAGGCTTGTTTTGGGACTGAGTGATGAGGATATGTTTTAAAAACTTCAACTCCAAGCAGATTTAGACTTGAACACGACAGTCACATTGGCAAGACAGAATGAAGAAGTCAAACAGCAGTTACAACAGCAAAGAGGCAGAGATCGTCGACCTTCGAGTTACAAACGGCGATGGGAAGACAAAGGTCATTCTTGTGGGAAATGTGGTACTTCTCACAAGAAAGATTCTTGTCCAGCAAAAGAAAAAAAGTGTTTCAAGTGTGGGAAACTGTCTCATTTTGCTAGAGTTTGCAGAAGTACTAAGAAAGTGGAGGAAATCACAGTTACAACGACACAAAATAGCGGTCAGTCATTCTTTATTGGGTCTGTGCATGCCAGCGATGAACCTCCATGGAATGTGGAACTTGAAGTATGCGGGAAGAAGATCAGTTTTAAGATCGATACAGGAGCTGACGTCAATGTTATCAGAAAAAGTACTTGGGTTGCCCTGGGTAGACCTGTCCTGCGTACTGCTTCAACTGTAACACTCGTGAGTCCTGGAGGCAAAATGGATGTTCGTGGTCTATTTAACACCCAACTTACCAACATCCATGCAGTAGTCCATGTTGTCGATAACGAAGATAGCCATAATCTCCTCAGCAGAACAACTGCATTTAAGATGGGTTTTATCAAGCATGTCGGTGAGGTCACATTTGGCTCGGTCAAATGTCAGCCAATAAAAATAAAACTCAGAGAGTGTGCTACTCCATACAGTGTCAACACAGCCCGGCGAGTACCAATTCCCCTGCTTGAAAAGGTGAAGAAGGAGTTGGAGAGAATGAAGGAAGGTGAAGTAATAGAGGAGATAACTGAGCCGACTTCTTGGACTTCTCCAATGGTTCCTGTGGTCAAGCCGTCAGGAGATGTAAGAATTTGTGTTGATCTGAAGAAATTGAATGAGGCTGTGGAACGGGAACGGTATGTAATTCCAATCTTTGAGGACATTGTACACAAACTGCGAGGATCGTCGGTGTTTTCGAACCTAGATGCTGCATCAGGATTCTGGCAACTTCCTTTTGACCCAGTGACAGCGAAGCTCACTACTTTCATCACTCTGTTTGGTCGTTTTTTCTTTAAACGTCTTCCATTGGGAATTTCGTCTGCGCCTGAAATATTCCAGATGATCATGACAGAACTGTTGTCATGAATTGAAGGTGTGGTTTGTTATTTTCATGATATCCTGTTGCACACTCCTTCTACTGAAGAACACAAACGACTGGTAGCTAGAGTTCATGAAAGGCTGAAAGAAGTAGGCATCCAGTTAAATAACAAAAAGTGTGAATACTTCAAGCAAGAAATCCAGTTTCTCGGCTATATTGTCAGCGAGAACGGTGTTCGGCCTGACCCTGTTAATGTTGAAGCAATCCAGAAGATGGCAACGCCTTCAAATGTGGCATAATTACGTCGTTTTCGAGGAATGATAAATTTCCTAGGTCGATACCTCCCCAACCTCTCGACTATCATTCGTCCCATTACTGAATTGTTGGAGAAGGAGAAGACTTGGTTTTGGGAGAACCACAAAAGACTGCTTTTGAAAAGGTTAAAGAGCTTGTAACCACTTCTTCAACCTTGGCATACTTTGATGCAACTAAACCTACCATAGTTAGCTCTGACGCAAGCTCCTATGGTATTGGTGGAGTACTCCTGCAAGAACACGACGGGATATGAGAACCTGTGGCATATAGCTCACGTACACTGACAGCTGCTGAGTGACGATATGCACAAATAGAGAAAGAGTGCTTGGCAGCTGTATCGTCTTGTGAACGTTTTGATCGGTACCTTGTGGGACTTGAACAGTTCGTCCTAGAAACAGACCACAAACCACTCATACCATTGATCAACCAGAAGGACCTATCGGAGACACCACTTCGATGTCAGCGGATGCTGATGCGTTTGACACAGTTCAAGGCACAAGTGCGTTACACTCGGAGTAAGTATATGGCAGCACCTTGTCACGTAGCCCCATGAGTGAAAATCAGCCAGAAGAACTGCACGATGATGTTGTAGCCTATGTTAATGCAGTCACATCATCATGGTCGGTTTCTGATGTATTCTTGGAAAGAATCCGAACAGAGACAGAAAACAATGTTAATCTAAAAGCTGCTGTTCACTACACTATCTCCAGTTGGCCAAAGTACAAAGATAATGTACAGTTGGCAGCCAGAGCCATGTTTACTGTACGTGGAGAACTCAGTGTTGTAGAGGGAATACTAGTGAAGGGGAATAGAATTGTTATTCCATTTTCCATGAGAGGGAAAATCCTAGATCGTAGTCACGATGGTCATCTTGGTATTACCAAATGTCGTGAGCTTGCTAATCAGAGTGTGTGGTGGCCACAGATCAGCAAGCGGATCCAAGAGAGGGTTGCAGCATGCAGAATCTGTTTGGAGAAACAACCATCACACTCAAATGAACCACTTCTAACGGCAACCTTACCAGACCATCCTTTTCAGATGATAGGTGTAGACATTTGTAAGCTTAAAGGAAACCAGTACCTTATCACTGTTGACTACTACTCGAGATACATTGACATTGCGTTTCTCTCTCAAATTACATCGTTTGCGGTGATCTGCAAGATGAATTTTTTTTGGCTCATCACGGAATCCCAGAAACTGTAGTTTTAGACAATGGCAGACAATTTGTAGGTGCAGAATTCTAGAAATTTGCAACAGATTGGAATTGGTCACAACTAGTCCGTACTACCCGCAAGCAAACAGGGAAGCGGAGAGAGCTGTAAGAACTGCCAAAGAGATTCTTAAACAGGAAGACATGTTCCTCGTTTTGTTAATCTACCACGCAACACCCATCTCAGCACTAGGAATGAGACCAGCCGAGCTTATGGTCCGCGACTCAGAACAACCCTGCCGTCCACGCCTTCAACCCTTGCTCCACGCACTATTGATGATGGCATCGTGCGGGGGCGTGACAGTATATCCAAGACTGCCAGAGACAATACTTCAATCGCCGAGCTCACCCTTTACCAAAACTCAATCCTGGAGACCAGGACCCATATTCACAAAACATCGTAAGCCTAGTTTTACACGTAAACGTAAATCTACGACTGAAGAGCTATTCACGAAACAACGAAAACGTAAGTTACGTGTAAAGTTGGACGTAAATATAAGAGTGCCTCCGGTTACAACTAACGTTGCACGTAAGTCGTGTACATATAATAAATTAAGCACGATCGCCATTATTTACTATTATTTACGAAAACTGGCAGCATTTCCAATAATTGAAGCAGTTTGCGATGGCGAACGCCCACGGATTTAAGATATTTCTGTTGGTGTCATCGAACGGATGTTTTCCACTCGATTGAAGTACTTGCGTCCTTATTAACAAAATAAATCTTCCAACGACAACATTAAACATTGTTTCCGCCATTTTAAATGTACTAAATAGAGGGAAGCAACTCGCTCTGCACATTAAGAAAAGTATTGACTTAATGTGCTCCCTGCACTACCTACAGGTCAGACAGAAAAACTTACCACCGTTTGCTTTTATATATTCACCGACATCAGTATTTTTCTCCTCCGTATCCAGGACAACCAATCTTGCACCCGATTGGCTGCAACTGTTGCGTGCGTCATTAAGCAGTTTGATCTCCATGAACATCTTGATGCATAGGTTTGTCCGGTTCAGCCGCACGTATCCCTGCTCGGGTATGCAGCCAGCTGAAAATATAGTTCTGATTAATATTCTGATTTCCAATTAAAACTTCTTTTTTTACCAGCATGAAGGCGCAAATCACTCTTAACACAAATTAATATGCAAATATAGTTCTCAGCAATATTCATATTTCTAATTAATATACAATATTTACTAGTATGCGGCACCAATCATTCTTAAAACAAATTAATATGAAATGTAGTTCTAATTAATATTCACACTTCTCATTAATATTCAGTTTTTACGAGCATGAGGCACCAATCATTCTTAAAACAAATTAATATGCAAATATAGTTCTGATTAATATTCAGACTTCTCATTAATATTCAGTGTTTACCAGCATGAGACGCCAATCACTCTTAAAACAAATTAATATGCATATATATCTCTATTTAATATTCTGTTAAATCAATAACTTACAACACCAATCAGACGCGGCGAGGTATCACTCACAAAGGGTTTATTTTCAAGCCCAGGTTTGGATGGGTTCAGAGGTCCTGAATCCAAGGGATTGGGGCTGGCAGTTGTCAGATAGTCGTCTGCTACCCAGAAAGATGGATTTGCTGCCTGCACCGGAGTATCTCTTGAAAATCATTCGTTACCAGTGCAAGGGAGACTGTGATACTCTACGCTGCTCTTGCCTATGTTCCAATTCGTGCACAGGCTGCAAAGGTTCATCGTGCAGTAATTATGCTTATGTTGCGCTGACCATGAAGAAGCAGAGTGTTTTAAGAGGTCTGGGAAAATATAACCTTATATGACAACTCTTTTAACCCTGCCTCTGAGAATGATCGGCATTGCATAATATAACTCAAATGTATGAAAGTCCTTGTGTTATAACCTATAAATGGTTGACCATAATAGCATTGAGATAAGAGATGCTCCGAACATGGGCAGGAAAGAAACTTAAAATCTAAGTTCATACTTTCCATGTAATGGTGATATTGTGTCGGCATACGTTACGCAATTCATGTCAATTACATCATATCTTGTGTCTGTGATGTCATACAAAAATTCTGAAGGCATATTTTGGTTCCTTAGGGTCACTTTCCTATATGTCAATAGACATTTATGGGGTCTAGGATGGACCGTTTAGGAGATAATGGCCCCCAGAGGACTTGCTGGCAGCCATTTTGAATTTATGCAAATTAGTGTACTTCCGGTGGCCAGATTCTTGTCCTAACTTGGTGTGGATATTCAGAGTGAAATTCCTAACCAGAAGCAATCATAAAAAATTATATTGCAATTTGTTCTAGGTTAATGATAATTCTACTAATATTCCACAGATGTGGTCAATACACTGGGTTTTTTTTTTTTTTTTTTTTTTTTTTTTTTTTTGGGGGGGGGGGGGTTTA
This sequence comes from Gigantopelta aegis, assembly GCF_016097555.1. Classification (NCBI taxonomy): domain Eukaryota; kingdom Metazoa; phylum Mollusca; class Gastropoda; order Neomphalida; family Peltospiridae; genus Gigantopelta; species Gigantopelta aegis. Next base: position 15,020 of record NW_024534849.1, read on the forward strand.
CATAATATAATCAGTAAATGTTTAACATTTGTGAGCATTGTTTGACGTCATGGAATCGTATGACGTAGGCCTAACATCTCCCCATACACACCACTCAATTCGCTACGACAAATCGCATGTGACTAGTCGGTGCGACATATCGCATAATGAGAACGCCGCTTCAGCAGAATAATTTAAAAATTGGACCACAGGTATCCCAAAATAAGACATCGGATATGTTATACTTACGTTATATAATAAAGAGTAAAGGTAGGACACTTCCAATTGAACTGATTTTTGAAATCTTATCAAAAAATAAATAACTTATTTAACAAAGAAGAGATACACAATACTGTAATCGTAAATGATTATGCATTAGTATTTATGTAATAACCTTACATGTATTTGTTCAACAGAAGTTTAAAGTTGATTTTCAGTTCCTAGACACGATGCGTCTTGAACTTTTTCGTTTTTCACAAGGCCAACAACTCTCTTTCACTATTTTCATGTATTTTCCTCATCATCACGAACGAACGCTGCGTAAATGCAAATTGTACCACAATGCTCATTCTAATTAAAAAAAATTTGTGTCCGAAACTGACTTGGGTAGAAACTTCTGGGCCGAACATGCAAGTTAACGTTTTAGGTTATTTCAATAAATACAATCGTTCTTGAATACATGTCTGTCGTTTGTTCTTAATGATTAAACTTACGTTTGTGCTCATCAGGAAGATGTGAAATACACAAGAATAATGCTGAACGAGTTACGCGTCCTTCATTTCAAGACGCTACGCGTCTACTAGGATACAACACAAACTTTAACTCAAACTCGACTTAATTTTAGATGGTAAGTACAATTCACTGCATAAATTTATGCGTGTGGTGTAGATACGTTGTGGTGTATATATATGATAGTTTTAACTATTATATATATTATTATCATATAATATACTAAGTACATGTATCTTGTATATGAGGATTCTGTTGGGGCGTCCTGTGTGGCTGGCCTGTCAACTAATACAACTCTACCGACAACTGATCAACAGTAGCGAAGGTTGCAAAAACACAAACAACATGCGAAAATAGCAACAACCAAATTAACATCAATAACAAGTAACACGATCTAGCTCCTGGGATAAGGAGAGACAAACTGAACTCAAATTCTACTTAATTTTAGATGGTAAGTACAATTCACTGCATTAATTTATGAAAATTATATCAATTTTGCATCAAATGCAATACAG